>NC_040041.1:19478454-19712855 GCF_003713205.1 Coffea eugenioides
ATTAAGCTCCGCCAGGGAACTCAAATCGTTGTCGAATATCAGAGCCAGTTCACCAGGTTGTCCAAATTCGCTCCCGAGTTAATTGTGACTGAACAAAGGAGGATAAGGCGTTTTGTCCAAGGATTAAATGTTGAGATTCAGAAGGACTTGGCTGTAGCCCAACTCAATACCTTTAGTGATGCGGTGGAGAAAGCTCAACGAGTTGAAAGCGCGAGATTTCAAGTTAGAAACTTTCAAGCTAAGAAAAGGGGATTTTCTGGAAGTAGCTCAGAGTAAGGGGATAAGGGTACACCTCCTAAGATTGGAAGTGGAAACGGGGGAGTACAATTACCGAGGATGTCAAGTGGTGCCTCACAGAGAGGCTTAGTCTCCGCTTCCCGTGGTCCCTGCGGGTACTGTGGGAAGCCGAATCACACGGAGGATGTCTGCTGGAAGAAAGGAAGAAAGTGTCTGCGTTGTGGGAGCGCAGATCATCAAATTGCAAGTTGCCCTATCCTCTGACCCATTAGAGGACGTGGAAGGTAAGATTCTGGTATACCACCGTTTGCCCAACAGAATGGTGTATCAGAATTACAATTTGGGAGGGAAGAAGAAACTATACCAAAGAATTCCATGAGTCTGGCCAGTGAAGGGGTACAGATTGGTTAGCTAAGTATGATGCTCAATTTGACTGTGAGAAAAAAGTAGTAAAATTTTTGTATCCCGGAGAAGGCGATGATAAGGAATTTCGAGTGCGAAATTCTTTTAAGGGGTAGAGTGTGTGAGAACCCGTGAATTTTCTTATTTTCTAGACTTTATTTTATGTAATTGCATGCCTTTTCTATATTTTCTTTATTAGGAAAATTTTCTAGATAATTTTTATTAATAAATATAGTTCTAAAATTATTTTTCGTGGGAACGTTGGTTTTTGAGAAATTAAGAGCGTATACCGGTTGTGGGACCCACTATTGCGGTAAGTTTGATCAAATGCGGCCAATTAGGTTAAGTTATATAGACGGAGATTATATTACATGGTATTCGGAGCCAATTAGAGGATGCATAGAGGGATTAACCTTGGAAGACAAAAGGATAAGGTCAAACAAAATGGGGTGACAAGTGTCACCTTGTGACTTGAGGATGGTTTGACCAACTTTCTTACTTTACCATTTAACCAAAAAAATTGACTAAAAACATCTTCATTTTTTCCTCCCCTTGGCCGAACTTCTTGAGCAAAGAAAGAGAAAAAAAAATCTCCAACTTCCTTCTTCTTAATCTTGCCCAATCTCACAACTTAACCGTTTATACTCCAAAACTCTCCATAAAATCTCTTTGCTAAGTGGTATTGAAGTAGTTGGTGGAGTGATTTGGTAAGAGGAAGTGCTAAGTTGCTATCTTTCTTAAGTTGTAAGGTGAGTTGTGAGGAAATCTGATATTTATGGTGTGTTTGTGGTGTGTTTGTGGTTGGAAGTGAAGCTTTGATGAATTTTATATTTATTCTTGATTTTTCTGTTTTTATATGTTTTATATTGTGTGGCCGTGGATGATGGCTTGGGATAGTTTAGAATGAAACTATAGTGCAAAAATTGTAGGTAAATGCGGAAAATTTCCATTTTGTGCGGAAAATTCCAGATTAGGGTTTCAATTTCCCTTATTCTGCCCGGTACTGTTACCCCTAGTTAGAGGCCGAATTGGCCTTAGTATAAAACATGAAAGTTGTATAGAATGATGTTCATAGTCGCCTGAAAAATTTCAGCCCAATTGGAGCAACGTAGCCTGTGAAAAGACCGAAATACCCCTGCTGCCCTATTTCTGTCTGAAACTGATAATCAGCTTCTGTAATTGGTTAGTTTCACCGGGAATACTACTGATTTGGTTGTCGATGTCTTCTTATGAATTATAACCTTGTATCTTAGCTTTCAAATGGATTTGGAATTACCTGAATCGGAGTTGTGTGTGCTGAGATATGATTGAATGAATCAGGACTGCTAGTTGAATTTCACAGTGAGTTTCGAACTGGAAAATCTGGGGTTGTTTTGGTAACTTTGACATAGTTAGGATGAGAACTGGATTAAGTAGTCTTAATCAAATTTATAGCCCTCTGTCTTAGCTTCGAAACGGTATAACTTGCACTTCAATCCAATAAGCGTAGTTTCGGTTATGTCCGATACGCTAAGTAGCGGTGAATCTGCCTTTTTGGTTCCTTAGCTTAAAACTTATTTCCGGTTATTTTCCTAGCTAAATCTTGTACTTGGATGACTTTGAGCCTATTGAACGGCTCTTGTGATGAATTTATATTGTGTATGACTTTGTGATTGATTGAGGAAAATAATGAAGCCATATGTGGGTGGAAAATAGGTAAATACAAAGGGCGTGCTGCCCAAATTTACACAGGAAAATTAGGTAACGATTTGAGAGCAAATACCATATGAACCATCTAGGATATTTGCGTCCCCTTTTATCGAGGTATATAAGGTCGAATCTTTCCGAAACTTGTACACTTGGAAAAATGAAATTTACGACTAATCGAAATACGTTTTCTTCATTTCTTCGACTCAAATGGATATTTCAAAGTTTTACGAGCGAGCATAAGTTTTCCAAATATTTTACTGATGTCGTTTGGTTTAAATGTACTCTTTTCACTTCCAAAATCATATGTCCAAAATACTAGTAGTATTTGAATTGTCTTCGATTCATCTAACTTTTGCTGGAGGAACTGTAATATTTTCTCTTGATTAACTTTAGGGTTCATCGGTGATTGAAAGTGTTACCCGGAAAGATATTCTGGACGTTATTTCGCCTTAATAGGTGAGTGTACCACTCCTCTGAATTGTTGTTTGATTGGTTCATCTATACTTGAAATGTGTGACATGGATAACTATGAACTCTGTTATTCTGAATGAGACGAGGGTGTACTTTATCACACTCGTTCTCTTGCCTGAACTGAATGAACTGGAATCTCTTACCTATACTTGTTATGAACTTGAACTTGTTACTTGCGCTTGTTATGAGATCGTTTGGAAATGTGTCCAACGATTTTCCTGTTAACTTGAGTTCAACCTCATGAGGAGTTAATTAAATCAAGCCAGCAAGGGTTTGGTCAATGTAATTGACAATCCATGGGTGCCTGTTTCTAGGGAATCTTTGGGTTTTAAGACTCTTGATTCCGGTATATTCGAGTATTACCATTCCTGTTCCTATTTGACATTCGGGCCCGGTAAGGGGTATGTTTGGTGAACGGAATTTTGGCGTTAAAGTGGTATTCTACGGGATTGGTTCCTTTATTTGAACGTTGACGGAGGGTCAACGAGGCTGGATCAAGTTTTGCAATGGGGATTTGACTCCTGAGAGCCACCTATATCCTTTACTTTGTGGTGTTCTTTCATCTCTTGTATTTGATGTGAATATGTGCTTTAAAAGTGATTTTTCATGAGTTCTACTGTTCCTACCGTTTATACTTTTTAGACATCTTTCTGCAGAATCAAATGGATAGAAGAAGCCACAAATGTAGTGGAAAATGGTAAAAATGAGAATGAACTTTATCACTATTCTTATATATTATTTATCTTAGAGAAAACTGAATTGCATCCTGCCCCATATTGCCATGCAGAAATCACTCGAATGCTCAAATTGTTAAGACAAATTAAGTTAGGATAGCTGAAAAACTTTGCTAGACCTGACTGAATAAAGGTAATTATCATGCTAGAAATTCAACCTAGGCAATGAGATTCACTTTCTAGACTTCTACACTTGGCCTATGAATAAGTAAAACATATCAAACTATCACTGCTTTGCATGACATGCTACGACCAAGAATATGATAAACATTTTAATCCTATTCACTTCAGGGTAGGATGAATTTACTGTAAAGATGTTAAAGTTATGTAGGTGTACTAGCGATGAAACTTGGTCTCATGTTCAGCACAAATGCTCAAAGAAATGTAGCAGCACAGAAATCTGCTATAAGAAAACATAGCACTATGGTCAACTCACTGGTATAACTTCCAGGTTGTTTTCCAAAGCCAAGTAGACATTAGCAAGTGTCTGAGCTTCAACTCCCTGCACAATATGGTTGAACTCTAATTAGTACAAAGACCAATTTTCACTTTTAGTTGCTTTTTCAACAAAGTAAATTGAAAGCAAGTCCACAAAAATGGAAAGAGTGATTTTGCCTAAGAATGATCATTTATGAAGATAACAGAAGTAAGTGGGAAAGAAAGTTTACCTGGGATGCATCTACCACCAGAAGAGCACCCTCACAGGCAGCAAGAGAACGTGAAACCTGAGGTTTTAGCAAAATAAGTACCAACTTCAGATTGTCAACCACAACTTATTGTGTAAAAACTAATATCAATGTGTGCTCATACCTGCAAGAACATTTAAAATCTGCCATATAGTGGATAATGTGGAGTAAAGCCATATACAAAGCTGAAAATAATCTAGAAAATAAAATCCACTGGAGCTAAAATATATTGGGCAAGAGATTCACTTTAACAATATGACAAAAATATATCTATACTACAAGTCAACAACAAAGAAACTACTTGGCAAGAGCCCTCAAGTTCAGTAGATAAAATACCAAATCTCCCAAAAGATATGTATTATATTTGCTTTGGTAGATTTAACATATACATAAGGTGGGCAAGAAAAGGTGATCAACCAATGTTTTCCACTAATTCCAGATGAAGCACATAAAAATGTCAAACATTATGAAGTGGAATATTTGGAATATTCTTTTAATAACTATACTAGCGACTGAAAGGAAGTGAGCAGTTCACATACTAATGCAGACAGCTCAAAAAAATAAGTATTTGTATTCACCCCAAATCAATCTTTCAAATGTCACGACTCCTATGCAGGCAGTTACAAAAGGAAATCTAAAATTAGAGATCTTCATAACTTTTCAATAGGGAGTGGTTTTTTATTCTTTGGATTTTAGTACGTTTTCAGGTTTCACAGGTATTTGGTCCTTCTTATCAGCCACTGGGAATTTTGATAAATTTTTTTGTTCAATCTTAATTAGTTACTTGATAAAATCAGGAAACTGATTGGAGTCATGTTGATTTAGAAATACATTCAAGAGTTATATGGTTATCGGTCTAGAATAGCAAAATAGAAATCAAAATCGTAATAGGATTGTATCTTTGGACAAGTATATAGCTTGTGATTGTTCTAGTTGTTCGGTTATTTACATGGAGATTTGATCAATAGAGAATTGAGTTGTTGCTTATTAGTTTTTTTCTTTTTCTTCTTCCTCAAGATTCCCCTGAATTCCCTCTTCCTCTCCTCTTTATCCTTGTGTTCCTGTTCATTCAGAACCCTTCAGAAGCCCCATATCCTTCCTTTTGGCCACTAGAGATAGGAGACAAGATCAACCCTGTCTTGTCCACCACCATTCCTACTAACACTCTCCCTATTCAAACAGGCCAGTGCTATTTTGGAGCAAAAGAAGCAGTTTAGAAATCAATTAAAGCATATTTTCCTTGCTAATAGTTTTCCCTCTCCTCATTTTACCACCTAGATTTAATTCCTCCTAACCAGAAGGTGAAAAGGAAGAACCAGGGCAAAATGTCTATCATCCACACCTGTGAAAGAATCTTACTTTCCTAAAAGCACACATCCAAAAACTGCAACCATAGAATAAAAAATGCTCAACTAACCCAAAGCAAAAGCACAGCGTGTCAAACTGTGTCACAGCTAATAAGGTACTGAACCAGAAAAACACAACGACCACAATATCAGTTTAAAGTAAATGAAGTTAATTAACTAGCTAATGGATCTGAAATTCTTACGTAACATAGACAAATATATAATCAACCAAGAATACTTCTTTTCAGATTGACATCTTGTTCTGTTATGTAAATGGTGTAAGCGTTATTCTGAGAATATTTCGAACAAGTACCTCATAAGAGAAGTCAACATGACCAGGAGTATCAATGAGGTTCAGGCAATGTGGTTCATTTTCATACGTGAAACGCATCCGAGCAGCCTGCAGGAAATGGCAATTTAGGGCATTAATCATGCTGGCATACATGAAAGTCCTTGTCGGCTAGATAATATCCAGCACCAATTGGAAATTTTGCTTCACGAAGTGACCATAGCACCTTTAAACATATATTATTTTGGTGTACAGTTTTAAATATTTCCACATCTTTTACCAAAATAAACAATGATAGAAAGCTAAAACATCCTTATTGGGTACCTTGAAAGAAACAAATCAGTTAACCAGATACTTTTCTTGTCAAGAAATCTGTTCTCTATTGGGCTAGATAACTATAAAAATCAACAACACATCAATTAAACCATCCTTCTTAATGCACAAATCCTCAATGACAAAAAAATGCAGACAACAAAAATCCTTGTTTCCATGAAATAAAAAGCTGCAGTTTGATAACTAATAGAGAGAGGAGGACATATCAATAAGCCTTCATCTAAGTTAAAAGTGAGTCATTAAGTTAAATACAGACATTTGGAATAGTAAACATGATTATTTCCCAGTCATCCCAACAGTTTAGATTATGGTTCCATTCACACTGTCAACCCCATTGGCCAAGTTGCTTCACAACTAACAGGATGATACATATCCATCTTTTGTTTCAAATACCCGACCATCTTAATGTCTGCTCGCACTACACTTTTCTTCAAAGTTAGCCCTCGGAAAACTTCATTAGCTCTAAGGACCTCAATTGTACAACACTAAATTAATCTCCACTTCACTAATATGTCTCGAATCAATAGACGCAATGAAGCACATAAACTTAGCTACAAAAATATACAGTTAATGTCGGTCCAGACTACACAGTACACTCAACTAAGATATCCCTTTCTTCCCAACCATATATGATTCTATGAACAAAATAACATTCCTTGAAAATCAAATATGATAACAGTCTAAAAAATAAAAACAAAGAAATAACACTTTTGTCATCTTCTCTTAATATAACACTGTAATTTCAAATGCAAAATGCAACCTGTAACTTGATAGTGATTCCTCTTTCTCTCTCCAAATCCATGTTATCCAGAAACTGGTCCTTCATTTCTCGGCTCTCCACAGTCCCTGTCAGCTGAAGCAACTTGTCCGCAAGCGTCGACTTCCCATGGTCGATATGCGCTATTATACTGAAATTCCTAATATTCGAAGTCGGCACCTGCATATAACTCTTCACTCAATTATCCCAAATTCACCCAAAAAAATTTTTAAAAAAAACTGAAGTTGGCAATCAAACTTTTAACCTTCGAGAGACGATCTTTCCCAACAAGAGCAGCCAATTGAAGGTCGGAATGGGAAACTTTGCTGCTGGACTCCACGCCGGAGGTAGTCTGGCAGTTGACACGGAAGCTACGGCGACCAGAGTAGCTGAATTCATACTTGTTGGAATAGTTGAAGCCAAAGCCATGGTGCTGGTGGTGGTGGTGGAATGGTGAGTTTACAGATGACGGCATGAATTTGAGGCGGCAAAAATCTGCAGCGGTGGCCATTCAAAATTGGCGCTGCTGAACTTCGCCAAATGGTTTCAAGGCCGCAGTCAGCCAATGGAGAGTGGAGAGTGGAGAGTTTGCTGTGGCCTATCTTCGGTTGATTTTTTTCTATTTTTGGTTTTGTTTATTTGGTAAAGCCAAACTGTTTCGAGTCACAAATAAAGAGGAGCCTCGCGCGGACGGGAATGAGTAAGATTTGATTTAACCGCTATTTGTAGAGAAATTCTGTAATTTGAAATTGGTCAAAGTCAGAATCCAATTACATTTGGTGGCCCCCACCTCTCTTGGTGAGGTGGGAGGTCGGGGGTTCAACTCTTGCCTTCCACCAAATTATCTGTCCCTCATGGGCAACTCGATTGGTCTCAGCAAGTTTCTTTAGGAGTTGGTATCCAGTGCCCGCAAGCGTCCGAGTCCCGTGGTTATCGTGTTCGGGGGGATGGGACCTCTCCTCCCGAGCCGGAGTGAGATTAGTTGGGTTCCACAAAAATTGATCCAGACACCCACTCCGTCAGGAAAAAAAAATTACATTTTGGAAACTATTGATAATTTCTTTTAATGACTAATGATGACTTGTATCCGTGTACTTATATCCTTATATAATATAAGATTGAGTTTTAATCAAAAAATAGGTTGAATTTCAACCGCATAGGTGGGGGCTTTTTGAAAATGTGAAATATTGTGTATTAGTTTAAAAACTCTAGATACAAGTTAAGAAAGTATGTATTTGGGTATGTTTACTGAACTGATCCCATTTTAATACATTTAAAGTTGTCATTGATGAGCCATCTGAGTATTGATGGAATTTTTAATTAGTGTGCAACCGTTTTTACATTTTGTACAACCCATATATGCTTGTGTGTTGGTGTTATTACCAGAATATCCCTTAACTACCAATAATTCTCCTTTACAGCCGCAAATAACCGTTTGAGATGTTGCTTTGTCTGAAGCGTTTGAATAGCAATCGGATTTAGGAAATGAACCAACGATTTCTCTATCCATGGTAGGAATCCATTTCTCTATCATTTATAATATGCATTTATGAGCCACAAACGTTGATCAGTTTATTCCCTTACAATTTCAGGAATTAAGTTTTCCTTTTTTGTCTTTGTCTACAACGATTTGCCTTATCATTTTCTCTTCCATCCGAAATCAACTCTAAAATTACATATTATTTCGTCATTAATTACACCCAATTCAATTGTCCAACCATTGGCATGTTAATTAGGGGTGGCAATCGGGTCCGTTTCAGTTTGAGATCTGTGTATAACAGAAAACCCGCTTACCTGAATTTGGCCCGCCAACTCGAAACGGATCAGAATACCTGACATGAATCCAAAAATTTCGGATTAGCGGGTCAACCCGAAATGACCCGAAACTTAATTTTAATTTATTAATTTATCACTGTAATTTCTAATAAAATCAATTTTGTACAAAACTAATTACATAATCAAGTAATAAAAATTTAAATAAATAATCTCAAACCAAATCTAAAATAAATTAAAACACTGTAAAAGTGTTTTATCCCAAATCAAATATAAAATAAATTAAAATAGTATAAAAGTAAAAAATAATATAATACATTATTTGTCCAAATATAATAATTTCAACTTCACACGAGTTAAATAACTTCATTTAGGACTAAGTGATTAATACCTTTGAAAAAAAAGAATAACTTAGTTTAGTTAGATAAAGTAATTTTTATATTTATTAAATTATTTTTAATTCATAAAACTGGTTATCGGGTCATATCAAGTCACCCACAGGTTGACCCGAATTCGATCCATTTTCTTTTCGGGTCCATCGGATTCGACCCAATTCTGATCCGAACCCGCGAAACCTCGACCCAAATCTATTAATTTCGTGGTAGATTCGTATTATGTTTTCAGGTCGTGTCAGAAATTGCTACCCCTAATGTTAATGCCTAAACGGTTGATTATCAGTTTCTCCCTGTTCGCATTCTAGAATTGGGATAATTCTACCAGACTAATCAGCTCAGAATGCTCTTCAGTCCCAACAACTCTTGGTGGTTCAGCGTGAGGTTAGATTTCATCCCCCCCCCCAAATTTTTCAGTTCCTCCCTTAATTTTGTCGATGTGTTCTTAGTACCTACAATTAGCGACTCTTATCGCGTTGTCTAACTCCAATTGGTCTGGATTGGTTATAATCTTATAGGTTTGCAGCAATAGCAAGTAAGAGCTCTCGGTGGAGATTCTGGAATAAGGTTAGCTTTCTGTGTTGCTCTGCCTTTCTGCATTATCAACGACTTTCAATTTGATACAGTTTTATTGTTACGCTGTGTGAATTGATTGATTATATCGTTTATCTTTTCATACTAAATTTTATTTCTTTTCACAATATACTATTGTTTGTCCAACAAAAAAACCTCCTTCCCCACAAGGATCAAACACCCGGGCGATGCACGGGCACTCCTCCTAGTATACTGTATAAGAATGAGTATGAGTAAAAAAAAATGGCTTTAAACTTCAACCACAAGAGTAGGAATATTTTGGAATTGTGAGATTGTTTTAATTGTAGTTATAGCGTTGGGTACTACTTAAGATAGCATGTATATTCTTGTGTTTATCAAAATGTCCTTGTATTTTAAAAGATACAGTGACGATTTATTCAAAGATTTGGGTATTTTGGGAGTGTGAGATTATTTGGTCATCTTTTCTACAACGGGTACAATCCATAATAGCTTCTTTATTGGTGTAATTACTTAAAATATCCTTGTAAAGACATTTGTTTTGACTTGTATCAATTATTAATATTGCTTTACCATTATAACTTGAAGACCTTCAAATGTCATTTTCATCTCAATTAAAGCAAGGACAACATGGCTTATTAAGGAATTTATGATTGAGCATTAGTTTTAACTTCAATTTTTCAAATGTCCGCTCCTTCACATTCTTCCGTTATATTCCTTTCGTCTTCCGGTAAATAGTTATTTGTCTTATCATTTTACTCTGAATTTCAATATGGTTCTCTGGTGAAGTTATTCTTGGTGGTTCAGCTTGAGGTTAGCTTTCATTCTTTTTTTTGAATGGTATGATTTGCTTTGTAAAATCATAGTTTCTATTATCAACTAAATGCTTCCATTCTGAAATTGGATACTCTGTTAGCGCAATTTAATATTGATATTATTATTTCCCCACAAAGTTGGTTATTCTGTACAATTTAAATAGTGTGGTTTTGTTGGAATAGATCTGGAGATACAAAACTTCCTCTTCTGGTCTACTCACATGGTGGAGGATTTTTTTTATCAAATCTGCCGTCTCTCCTACATATCACACGCATCTTAATGCAGTAGTTGTAGAAACTGGTGTTGTAATAGTTTCAATTAACTATCGACTCGCCCCTGAGCACCCTCTGCCTACTGCTTATGAAGATTCTTAGATTGCAGTCAAATGGGTTGCCTCTCATTCGAATGGCGAGGGTCCTGAGTTATGGTTTAGGGATTATGCTGACTTTGATAGGGTGTTCTATGGTGGAGACAATGCTGGTGGCAACTTAGCATATAACATGGCGTCAAGGGTTTGGCTGGAGCTAAGATACTGGGCGGCTTCGACCTTAATGCGATTTTTCTCAATTGTCCTTATTTTTTGGGGGAAAGTGTGACGCCCCCACTTCTCTCAAAGGCGAATCCAAGAATATCCATGGAACGCCTACCCAACTCTAGCCAAGATTCAATACAAGTCCAATTTAAACTTAAAGGTATACAACCAATAATAAAAGACAAAATAAGGAGAAGTCTCTCTCCTAAATAAATCTTCAAGTCTTACATCACATGTTTTCAAAATTACATCAACTTTTCCAAAATACCACCACTAGAAGTCGACTAATCAATTATATCCCAAAATACTAATCAAAAGTAATCAACTGTCTTCTCCAAAAATTCTTTCCATTCCGATTTTCTATTAAGGAAAACAAAACTAATGGGGTTAGCGAACGCTCAGTGAGGCCAAGAAACACACATGCAAACACATAGTTCAAGTAACAATAACATTTATACATGAAGTAAAATTGTAAAGTTCGAGTAATTAACATTTCAAGTAGGAAAAGTAAGCAGAAACAATTCAAGGATACTGTAGCTCTCAGGAGCTAAATTCCACGTAGCAGGATTAAGGTCTTAATCAAATTCCATATTGACACGTCAACCAAATAAGTATCAAACCCGTAGAATTCCACTTTCCCCAGATCCCATTCACCGTTACACCCCCTACACTGGACCCGCTCGTCAAGGTTTTGATATTACTCGAGTATATCGTGACAATACTACTCGAGTATGCCAAGTAAGATCTCTCCAATAGATCAAGCTTCATATTTGCTCATGGTTTACTAAGCTCCTCGACCAAACCCATACTAGCTTGATTCGCAAAGTTAGCCAATGAGATTGGGCGTCCCCCACAAGTAAGAATGGTATACGAGACAACGCTTCAATCGACGATTTCAAATATAAGTCGAGGAGATTCACTCCAATCGACACAAGTCAAATACAACTATAATTTCAAGTATGAGCAAATCTAGTATCTAATCAAGTAAAAGAGAGCGAGTGCGATAAAGTACACACTCGTCTCGACAAGTACAATTCACATATTCAACAAGAAGTATTGCATGTATTAAACAACAAATCATGCACTTGACACTCACCAAATCAAAGCAAGTGAGCAAGTAAAGTCTTTAGTTGTTCGTTCTGAGATTCTCCTCAAGACCAAGTTGAGCGCCTGAAGGAATAGTAATTAACTATCACTCACAAATACTTACACACTCCTTGACAAACAAGGAAGAATGTACACTTGCGTAATACTAAGACAATGTCTTAAAAGATAGTCATTCTAATGAAATTCAAGATCCAAAAGTGAGAGTTCAAAGTCACAAGGGATAACTCATATCCTCCATGAAATCGGATTTAAAACAAACTATCAATACCAAAAGGAAATGAAAGTTCTTAAAAACTCATTTCCTAAGAAATCAAGAATTTTCAGCTTTGCGTGATAAATTTAGAAAAATCATATCTTGAGTTTTGTATGTCCAAAAATGGAAAACTTTATACCGTTGGAAACTAGATCCAAAGATACTTTTCCATGGTTCCAAACGGAAGGCATTCATTTTTCAACTCAAAATTGCTGATTTAAACAAGACAGAACCAGTCTTGGTTTTCGGTAATATTTGGAAATTCGGCAAAATTCATAGAGAATGAATCAGCCTTTGAAATTCGTAACACAATAAGAGTTATAAACAAGGTTTCAAACACAATAAACGGAACTAAATTCGGAGTTTTGAACAATAAAATATAACAGCTTAAAGTCGGTTGATTTCACTACTTGAACAGTAAATTTCCAGATTTGAAGAGCAAATTTTGGAGCATCCTTTGGGTATCAAATTGGTATTGAAATTATACCAAATTTGGTACACTTAAACTTCTATATATGGACTACTTTTCTATCAAAATTTAGATAAAAATTCGCATGAAAATGTAGTTAACAAAATGACCAAAGTTCGTGAAGTCTTTCAAAGTGAATCTGTCATCCTATTCCTTTTTCTTTTCCAAAAGTTTTGTCCGACGAAATCAGTCTCAATTCACTCCATTTTTTAAACCAAGATTCCAAAAATATTTAATAAGCAATGGATTCAAAATATAACATCTCAAAACAGATTTGACCATTCGGTCAGCAAGAAAGGGAAAAGTTTCCAGTTTCCAATTTTGTCGCTTTTTCGAAATCAAGCCATATCTAACTCTATTAAACTCCAAATTGAGAATGGTTGATGGCATTGGAAACTAGGTTCAATATGCTACAATTTATCAGAAGATATCATTTTGAAAATCTTTTCACAAGTGGAACAAAATCGAGCCACAAGATGCAACTTTCCAGTTTCATTCAAACAACCAGTCAAAACAGAACAGCCGACTTTGCTAACTCGATACTGTGACGCCCCCACTTCTCCCTAAGGCGAACCAAAGGGTATCCGCGGGACGCCTGCCCAGCTCTCGCCAGGACTCATGCAATTTCCGTCCAACCTTAATACAATACTAGACGTTACGATTAAATATCATAAATATAATCAGTGCGTAAGCATTCAAGCTTATCAATATTCAACATCTGCCCAATCATTACATCGGGTCCTCGAAATACATCAATATTCAAAATATACATCAACCACAAGTCTAACCCCAAAATACAATGGAAACCCTAAAACAACAGTACGCCAAGAGGGGTTTCTCCAACATTTCTCCAAGTTCAATCCTGTTAAGGAAAATAAATCTACAGGGTGAGCAAAACGCTCGTGAGGCCAAGAACATGTCGCGCCCCACTTTTCGACGATGTGTGTGTGTGTGTGAGAGTGAGTAGTGTGGAAGATGTGAACGTGTGTAAAATGAAAATAAAAGGCCATGGGACTTGAAAATGCAACGATTTGGCCAAACGAAGTTCAAAAAGGGTTTTTGAATAAAAAACGGAGTCGCCACTTGGTATAGAGTTAGGGTGTACCAAGTCACCCAAAAATGGTTTTTTGTTTTTGAATGAAAAAATTAAATAAACCCTTTTAAAGAACTTTTGGGTCTACGTAACCAAAGAGAGCGATCGGGGGTCACATTTGATGAGGGAAAAGGCAAAGGCAAGGCCTAAGGCACTCCCTCACCCTAGCCAAGGCTAGTTGCGCGATTTAACCCGACTTTTCCTAATTTTTCTACCCAAGGTATGTATCGCGTGTTGGATATGACCATATGAATGCAAAAACCTAGACCTAGGGGGACGTGGGGGAAATTTCTCTTCAAAGGTTGAGTGGTGCCAATCATATTAATTGTGAAGCCCAATAATGATCATTTGGAGAGGTCACACATAATCCTAAATGACGTAAAAATGAGTGGAATGCATGCCAGGTGAAAATGTGAGTTTGTGTGAAGTGAGAAAAGTGCTAAAAATAATAGGATGTAAGTGGAGGTGTGCAAATGTATTTACAAGGTAAGGTGAGTAAAGAATGATAATGTGAAAATAACATAAAGTGCATGTGTGCGAGTGATACGGTATAAAGTGTGAGTAGTTAAGTGAAAATGTCCAAAAGTAGTGTGAAGTGAGAATGTGGAAAAAGGGATAGAATATAAAGTAGAAGTGTATAGGATAGCGAATAAATGAAATGCATGAATCCTATAGGAATGCATCAAGACGGAACGGGGAGTCCTAACTTTGTGACTTTAATCTTCCCTTTGATTAGAAGGGGGAACTAGCGTGCTAAGGCTATTTGTGGAGCCACACTCGCTCGTTTCCCTTGTCGAAAGGGGACTCTTCAAGCAAATATACCCTATAACTAGCATAAGGTGCAAAAATCTTAAAATGAGGGGAAAAGGGGTTCGAGAAGCATGCCAAATGATAAAAACTAAGAAAAATGCATGAAATGTAGTGAACATGCAAATATGCACTAATCGAAAGGGGGACGGCCTATTGGGTCTAGCGTTGGACTAGCCCTTTCTAAGAATTTCCTACTAGCGTTGGACTAGTAGAAAACGGGACAATGAACCACAACTAGCGTTGGACTAGAGTGGTGACGAGAAAGGGGGCCACAACTAGCATTGGACTAGTGTGGTGACGTCCATTCATCCATCACATTTATTCATGACTATAAAAAGCGAGTAGACATGCAAATCACTTATAAACACGTAGCACATAACACTTAGCATGCTCGACTAGATGCAAGAGCCTAATAAAGCAAATTAACACATAGCAACAAAAGCGAATAACCAAGCTAATGAACCTATTACATTTGCTAACTAAAACAAAAGGGGATGGGGGAAATGGACAAAATGCTCTCCAAGCCCTATCTATTACAAGCCAAGAGGTGTACACATACCCCATAATGAATAACTTAAATAAAAAGCAAAAGTAAATGAAATAAATGAAAGGAAATAAGGAAAGGCAAGGAAAGCGAAGTAGACATACATATTCACATAACACGTAGGAGCACGTAGGGTCAAATAAAGTGCAAACAAGGGATAGAGTGTACCTCCCTTGAATCGATGCCTTAAATGGAGTGAAATCACTTATTTATCCTCCAAAATAAAAGAAATGGTCAAGGTACCAGTTTATTTGGGAAAATAGGCAAACACAAGCTCACTTGGTCATAAAGCCCCTAAAGTCATGAATTAAGTGCAATTGAAACAAAGCATAATAATTAATTAAAACAAACAAGCAATGAAATTGTAGAATTAAAACAGCCAAAGACCAAATTGAAGAAAACATTTAATTGGTTGGGTCATAGTAGAACTAAGATAGACATGGGGAGTCAAGGTGCAATTGTTTTAGGACCTAATTGTAAGAACAAAACACATAAATGGGCCTTTGGAGCATAGCTAGAGACTAGAGGGAACAAAGTACAATTTTTCCTTCTTGATCATGCATGCAGCTACGTAAGAAACAGAGTTTTCTGCAACTACAAAAACCTGTTGCCTTTTCTCAAACTTGCGGCAAATTCCAGCAATAATTACATCCATTTCATCATACAAACAAGTTCATCAAACCAGAAATTATTGACCCAAATCAAAACATGAAATTTTGTTTGCAGGATTAAGATGGCAAATCTGGTTTTGATCAACAACAAAAGAAGGAAAGAAAGCTGCAGCAAGATTTATTTTCAAATGGCAACTCTAAAACCAAGCAAACTGCTGCATTTTTACTTTCCATTTCCAAGCTTTGATCAAAACCATTTCATCTAAGCATATAACCACTCCATCATTGCAGGATTAAGACAACAACTCTTATTGCAGGATTAAAACAAGAAGTGAAGCTGACCATCAAGGGTAAAAGACTAAACAGCAAGACGGCAATAGAAAAAGGAAAAAGGGCCGCAGGTTTCTGCAATATTTCTTATCCACCAAACCCCAAGGCCAAAGCTTCCAACCCGTGTTGTTAATGCTGCCCATATGCAATAGCCTCTACCCAAAAGTCCCAACCATACGACTAGACAACAAGAAGACAGCTTGGGGTGAATACATAGGTGGTGCACCCATCAAGCCACAAGCGGACCAAACAGTTCAAACAAAACCTGAACTTCAACAAGTAAAGGAAAGAAAAGGATCTGTCCAGATTCTTGTGCGCCAATCTAAGCGCAAGGCAAACTAAATCCAGGCGACAAGATCATCAAATGTATCTCATACTTTTCGACACAGAAATCCTTGGACTTAAGCACAAAAATTCCGAAGAGAGTAACATGCAAATCTGGAAAACTTATTCACAAAGGAGCATGCAAATCTGGAGCAAGCAAAGGAAATCAGCGGTATTCATTTTTGTTGTGAGCAAAGTAATTTATTCACAAACTCAAACCATTCTAATGAGGTAGATGAATGACTCTAGGCCACAAACCAAAGACATGCAGCTTCTACTTGAATCAAATTAAACCCCAATAATTTGGGTTGGTCAGACCCGAGAGCATAACAGGACTCCAGGTTTCTCTCATATTTTCTGGTTTTAAAAACTTTTGCAAAGGAACGCCACTTCAACACTCACCCATTACCAAACACTAAAACCAGATTAAAGAAAAGAAGAAAGGCTATACACATGCAGAATAAGAATCAACTAAACATGTGAAGGATGACAAATACTACACAGAATTTTAAGAACACCAGGTCTGTCAATCTTGCTGCAAGAGGTCGCGAGATTTCAAGCTTATTGCAGCAACTCCAGGTCTGACCCTAAAGGCCCTAATAGACTCAACTATCATGAAGGATCTAGGGGCCATACTTATAAGAACACATCAACATCCACCGCAACAGTGATACACGAATCATAAAGCAAGGAATCACCCAAACCAGAAAACTATAAACCCATACACAAACTCATCAAATCTGAAAGCTAAAGTGAAAGTTTTACCCAGAACCAGAGTCAAATATGGATTACCTTCTATTCCAGCAATGTTTAGTCGTGAGATACTCCCAAGAAAATCGTGAAAATGGTGAGAAAGCCTCTGGCCAGCAACTTGGAGCTCTTCCTCCTCCCGGTCTTTGCTTGTTTTCTTCTCTTCAGATGCTATCCCGTAGCTTCCACTTCTAGTCCAACACTCAGTCCCTCTCTTTTCTCTCTCAGCTATTCTTTCACTCGGCCCCCCCCCACTCTAGCCCTCTGTCTAACCCTCGTCGCCTTTCTTCCCGTATCTCTCAAAGCTGTTTTTCCTCCTGCGTAGCTTTCTCCCTTTCCCCGTAACTTCTCCTCCAGTCTTCTTCTATTTTTTCTTTTTCCCTTTCAGCCGCAAGCCCCCTCTTAGCTCCCTCTCGGTCGCTCTCTGCCTTTCCTTTTTCCATAGCCGCCCCTCAATGCTCTCTTCATTTCTCTTGTTCCTGTATGCTTTCTCACTCAAACCTCCCCCAGTTTTTCTCTTAGCCCCTCGACCCCCTAAAACCTTGCGGCTGCTGCTTTATTTTCTCTTTTATATCCACTCACCAACCTTCTAAACCCTCACCCGAATGGTGAGGATGAAAGCTTACCCTTGCCTTCACATCTAGCCCTCCAAAGGGCATCCGTGGCTGTCCTTTGCACGCTGCAAAAAATTGCAGCGTGCATGCCGCGACATTTTTTTTTTTTAAATAACTAATTAATATAGATAACTAATTACCTAATAATAAAAAATAAAAATAAATGCAGAAATGCTAACGAAATGCTAATTTTCTTTCTTTTTTTTTCTTTTTTTCCTTTTTCTTTTAAAGTAATTTAACAAAAATGATAATAAAATTAAGTAAAAATCAACAATTTAATTAACATCAGATAAAAATAAATAAATTAGAAATAATAAACAGCAAAAATGGAAATTTTTGATTTTTCTTTTCATTTTTAAATAATGAAACTAAATCCAAAACAACTAAAACATATTTTTTTTGAACACTTTTCTTTTTCCTTTGAGAAATTCTACGCTAAAATGGCTAAAATAACTAAAATTAAAAGTAAATAAAACTAATTGTGACAAATAAAAATAGAACAAATAAAAAATGAATAGTAAATAAATAAATAATAAAACACCAAAAATTTGATGTCTACAGTTTGCCCCTCTTTGTCTGAGTTTTGAAAAAACTTGAGACAAAGAAGTAGACACCAAATACTCACCTGTGTTATTTGGCTGCAGAAGGATTCCCACGAATAAGCATTTAAAACGGGACTGGCCCGAGCAGGAAATTTAAATGGGATTGACCCACGGGATAGACCCGAGTGAAATGTAAAGGGGATAGACCCACGGGATAGACCCGGACTGAAATGTAAACGGGATAGACCCACGGGATAGACCCACGGGATAGACCCGGACAGAAATGTAAACGGGATAGACCCACGGGATAGACCCACGGGATAGACCCACGGGATAGACCCGGACAGAAATGTAAATGGGATAGACCCACAGGATAGACCCGGACTGAAATATAAATGGGATAGACCCACGGGATAGATCTGGACTGAAATGTAAATGGGTCTATGGGAGGGATAGACCCGGACTGAAATGTAAATGGGATAGACCCACGGGATAGATCTGGACTGAAATGTAAATGGGATAGACCCACGGGATAGACCCGGATAGACCCGGACTGAAATGTAAATGGGATAGACCCACGGGATAAACCCGGACTGAAATGTAAATGGTCTAAAATGGGATAGACCCACGGGATAGACCCGAATAGAAATGTAAATGGTCTAAAATGGAATAGACCCACGGGATAGACCCGAACAGAAATGTAAATGGGATAGACCCAGATAGAAATGTAAATGGGATAGACCCAAACAATGAGTTGAGTTTTTGCCTGAGAACAGCTAAAAGTTTTGTATCGAGGAAAAATTTGGTCCTTGTTGCCAAAATGGTAGCTGACTTTGTTTTGACGTATTGTTTTTTCTGACTGCACTTGCCAATAGTATTGTTGATTCGTCTTTTGTCCACTGGGGAGTTTTTCCGACACTAATTTGGGCGAGAAAAGATGGTGGTTGTTTCCATTTGTAGATGTAGCATTCCTGCGAGAAAAAGAGGAAATAACGAACTTGCCACCATCATTGGATCCAGTTTCCCTTGAGAATCGTGCAAACATGAGTCTTTTGATGCTTTTGCCTTTACTCTGCGGTGTCTGGCTTGGTTGAATTTGCGAAAACCTTTTGACTCCTGAGACTGATGAAGTACGCATTCGCCACATCCACAAATCTGTGTAGCACCTATTTTAATAGATGATCGAATCCAACGTATTTCACAAACCTTAGAGTTTATCATCCATTCGAATCCAATGGTGAAAGAATGAGTGATGTATGAAAATATAAAAATCAATTATATATACAACATGATTTGCTATGTCAGGCAAGAATGAGTATGCAAAAGAAGACACACAACCACAAGCAGTCGAACGCAAGTAATCGAAAAAAAATCAAGAGGTTTATGAACATACATTTTGCGAAAGGATATTTGTAAAGAACAATACAAATTTGGCCAACGAATATCATATTCAAGACTTTGGATATATCCGCTTCGGAATTCGATACTGGCAGAAGTATCACAAAAATGAGGAAAAATCCAAATGAACCAGTTCCCCAGCTGTTCCGTCTCGTGCTCGTCTGTTGAGAAAAACTGCCTTGGCGCCCTCTCGGATTTTCACCAAAGTTGCCCCCACCCTCCTTTTTTGTTTTTGTTTTGTCTTTTCTTTCTTTCTTTCTTTTCCTTTCTTTTCTTCTTTTTTCTTTCTTTTTCCTTTTTTTTTCGAGGCGCCCTTTCGGGTTTTCACCTAAAGAACAACGAAATATCTCGACCATGATCGACTCAGAAATGTGAGTTAAAAATTTCGGGCATCAGTAAAATGCACTTTCCTTATAAGATTAGGCGAAGGCATTATGGACATCATTTGCCAATTGATTAACAAATTTCAAGTAGAAATGCAGCAAGTGACGAAAGCCAGGACTTTGGGCTCTTGTAATGAGGTCAGGTGGGGTGTTTTCAAGAAAAGTTGAGGCTTGAAAGCAAATTTCGATGCGAGGTGTGAAATAACTTGAGATTGCATTATTTTGAAATTGTCTCCAATTTTGAACGAAACTGAGAAAAAATTTGCCCCAGTTTGATCGGATTTTCTCTTTTTGCATTGCATTTTCCTCACTTTTGCATTGATTGGACTTAGTTTTTCTTTAAAAACTACATTTGCCCCAGTGTGGGGTTCTCCTTCTTTCCTCTCTCCCTCTTTTATCTTTCTTTAAAAAATAAATTTACCCCAGTGTGGGTTTTCTTTCCTCTTCGATCATCTTTCTTTCGAAATAAATTTGCCCCAGTGTGGGGTTTGCAATTCTCAGGGGTTATCAAACGAAAATTTGTCAATTCTGATGGCTCAAAGGGGACAAGTAGGGATAGAATGTTTTAAGTGTAAAAGAAGATGGCCTGACTTGCATTTCGCCATTTGCATGAATTTCTAAAGAAAATTTGCATGATCAAATGAAAAACTTCTTACACATATTCGAGTTGATGGGTTGAGGGAATGTTCGCCTATCTATTTCTGCCAAAAATAAGTGTTCCGCCAATGAACGACCCTTTCTGATTTGGAGCATATTTGCCTCTACCTTTGTCCTGTATTGGCAAAATTCGCTTGAGTGCTTTGTCGCCTTCCTCAAAATGTATGCTGATGAAACTTCTTGTTGTAGGCCCAGGCCATGCCTTTTTGTAACTTTTCATGACAAACGGCATTTTTGGGGTTGAACTCCCATTAGAGTGTGCAAAGATAGAATTTTTGCTGCTGCAAACGAGACTGCATCCAACCATCTGTGTACTTTGACACATGGTCAAACCATTAATCATCTCCTTTCCTGCCTTCGTCCAAACGAATGCTGACTTATGTCTTCTTGACCTCATTCTCAGTGCCAAAGTGAACAATTGCTGTGGCTTCTTGGTTTGGTTCGAATTTCTCCTCATATTGTCCAAGATTTTTGAAAAGAATCAAATATTTTCTTATTATCACTCTCGCTTGGAAATTTGGGTTCCAAAATTCTCAAGTCGTGAGTGAGATAGATATTGCCATTATTAAATTCCAGAATGGGTATATCCAAAGGCTCAAATAGCTTTATTTTTGGCCATCTGAAAGAATTAAGGAATTTGGGATAACAAACAAGTATACAACAAACAAATGAACAAGCAATATGACCGAAATATAAACAAACGAATAAACACAATAACATGACAAGAATGACTTGTGCCTTTTCATAAAACCTTTGATTGAAAGCGGAAATAAAAGGAAAGCAAGTGAAAATGAAATGAAAACATGTGCAAACTTTTAGTCAAAAATAAAGATGCTTTCATTAGCTATTTATAGATGCAAAAGCATTTTCAATGAGTTCGCATGGATGACAAACCCCTTTAAGTTTACGAAACTCCTTCTGAATGGCAGAAACTCGGCTGTTCAATTGAAAATTGACCCTTCAGGAATGTCGGGAAATTCTGCATCATTTCCAAACACCTCAGCCTCACTTGACGAGTTTCTAACAGGCTCCTTAAATTCCATATTGTCCATAATAACCCCAATGGTGTTATCGTACTCTGGCAGGGGGTTCTTATCCACATTTGGCGTTTGTGCCTCTTTTCTTCTAATTACAATCTCTCCAGCTTCAATCATGTCTTGAATTTTATGCTTGAGTGCTTTACACTCAGCAATCGGATGGCCGGGTGCCCCTGAATGATAAGCACAGACAGCTTGTGGGTTATACCCAACGGGTATGCCATACGGATAGGTTGGAGGGGGAATGATACCTATTTTCCCAGCAGCCTTCAATTGGTCATATAATTGATCCAAAGGCCTGTCGAGATTGGTGAATGTGCGGTTACGTCCCGGGTTGTTGGCTTTAGGGGGCTGAGGGTAGTTGTAAACGGTTGGTGGAGGCATTCCTGGATTGAATGGAGGCCGATGACGATTTTGGCGAGGATTTGGTTGAGAAATTTGAAAATGGGCTAAAGGTGGATTAGGATAGCTTGGGCGAGGTCGAGGATGAGTGATATTGGCGTGATAAACAGGATGAGGGTTGGAATAATAAAGGTAAGGGTTTGAGTAGGTGGGGTATTGTCGAGGTTTAGGTCTTGGGATAGGATTTTGATCCCATATGGAAGCAGTTTCCCCCTCTTTCTTTTTAAGTTGCGGATTCTTCCCACTATTCCCCTGTCCTTGCAAGGCATCCAACTGGGACTTGAAGGCAGAGACGTTAACAATCTTTCCAGCTTTCACGAAGTCATCGTACTCCTCAAGTTTATTGAAAATGACAGCGAACGAGCATCCAGTCATGCGGAAAATTTCTTCAAAATACGGCGGATCATGTGCTTTAATGAAAATGCGTATGATTTCGTCCTCAGTCATCGGTGGCTCGACTTTTGCAGCTATTTTCCTCCACCTCTTGGCATAAGTCTTGTGATTCTCAGAGGGTTTTCTTTTTGTTCCTTCCAACGTGGTTCGTGTCGGAGCCAACTCGCAATTATACTCGTATTGCCTTACAAAAGCATTGGACAAGTCAATCCAGATTTTTACTTCCTCAGACTTCAAAGTTGAATACCAATCAAGTGCGTCGCCTTCCAAACTTTCTGGGAATAGCCTTAAAGGTAGATTTTCATCATCGACCGGCCTACCCAACTTATTGGCGAACAATCGGAGGTGTGTCTTGGGATTGCCCGTGCCATCGTATTTGTTAAACTTCGGAGTTTTGAACCCCTCAGGCAATTGAACATTTGGAAAGAGACAAAGCTCATCATAGTCCAGCACTCCTTGCTTGTTTAAACCCTGACTTTTCCTCATAAATTCATCAAAACGGTCAAGGCGCTTGAGAAGCTTCATATCAATGGGAGCAGAAGATTCTCCCATTGCTGGCTTGTTTTGAATGGTATGGTCTGGCAAGAAAGGCTCAGCAGCAGCGTGATAAAAGGTATGTGGCTCAGGTGGTATGTTTGAAGTGATTTGCGGTTGGGGACCTTGCATGTGAGTAGGAAAGAACGAAGGGTTAGGAGGGTAAGTGTATGACAAATTTATGGTGGGATAGGTGAAAGTTCCTTCGGGTGGAATGATGAAGGGTGGAGTAAAAGTAGTTTGGGTCGTGGGCATGACCAATGATTCTGGCCCCGATTGACTGACGAGTACAGGCTCGGGTTGAACTCCGCTACTGATAAGCTCATCGATTAATTTCTTTTGGGCGGCCATTTCAGATGCCATCTCACCAAACTTCGTAAGCATCTCGGTCAGTTGGACCCCTAAACTTGCAGTCTCAGGCTGGGCGGTAGTAGCAGACCTATCCGATTGTTCCGGTTATGAACTCATGTTTACACGACTCCTCTGGGCTTGGCTACGGGATCGCGTTATGATGGGGTTTCGACGAGAAGCTATGTTTAAATATTACCTGAGAATTTTTGAAAGATTGCCTTTAGATTCAACCATCGCTTAATTATTCCAAAGAAAATTAAGAAAAGGAAAAGAAAAAGGCAAGAGTTAGTAGATATCCCGAAAATTCGGATGCATGTCCTATGGGGGAACCCTTTTTGTGCCAAGGGTAGGCGTAGAATGAGGATGCAATCTTCTGAGGTAAGCACTATACCATACCTGATGGATCTGATCAACTCATTGAGTGAAAAATAATTTTGAAAGAATTTGGTCAATTGGAGTGACGAGAGATTTGTCAAAATGAGGACAACGTCCGAATAGATTGATCACCTTTGATTTGCAAAACGCACGGGTTTGACCTTGACGAACCTCTTATCGAAGAGATTGGAATTCGTTGACAAATTTTCTCAGTGAAGCATGAGTCAAAACCCCAACTGATCAAATAGTTGGATACAATGGATGGTTTTCTCAAAATCGACTTGGTTTTCTATTTTGAAATTCGACATTGAAACCCTAATTGGTCAAATGAAATTGACAATTTATTAAAAATCGACCGGATGACCCTAAAAGGGAAACAGGTCAAATGAATTGAAATTTAATTTATCCAAAATAAGTCAGATCACCCTAAGAAGGGTAAATTGATCAAATAGATTGAACGAAACTTGATTTATTCAAAATCGACTCGGTTGCCCTAAAAATGGGTAAATTGGTCAAATGAATTGACGATTTATTCAAAATCGACCAGGTGACCCTAAAAAGGGTAAGTTGGTCAAATGAATTGATGATTTATTCAAAAATCGACCAAGTGACCCTAAAAAGGGTAAATTGGTCAAATGAATTGATGATTTATTGAATGAATTGGCAAAATGAATTGGTTGGATTGTCCGGCCATTGGTTATTTCAAAATTATTGAGGTGCATTAGTCTATGACCTTCTAAAAATCAAATTTTGGCCTCAATTTATTTATCGTCTCAATAGGAGGAATCATTTGTGAATTTCTTCAAATTAATGTCCTTCACGCAAGGGATTTTTACCAATTTTGATAAAAGGTATGTGGCCAAAAAGTGATTATTAGATGCTCATATGCCAAAGATCACTCCATGAAAATGATCGGATCCCACCTTACCTTGTGCACTACCCCTTTGGATGGTACAAAATGTAAACGTGCAAGTCTCACTGGATTAAATATCTGAGACACAAGGTGGCTTATTCCTGACACGGGATCCCCTAAATGGCATTCCCTTTCTAGGGTTAATGCATGATGCCAGCTTATTAAAGCTATGTAAATATGTGACAACTATGACCTAAAGGACATGAATAATGCATCGAGGGGAAAAATGTCTAAAATGAAATGTATTTATTAAGTATAATGACTGAAATTTAAACATATGAGTTATCTAGTGGGTGAGTCACTAAAAGAGTGCCAAAAAGGCCTCTTATTGCTAAGGCACATGAATGCAAGCCAAAAAAAACAAAAGAATGGTTAGTGCAATTGATAATACACATAACATATTGGGAGCAATTAAGAAAAAGAAATACAATAAAACAAGTAAAAGGGGTGGAACCCCTTCCCTCGTGCCTAATGTGCTTAAAATAGGATGAGGCTGACTCTAACCTAGGAAAATTCTAACATGGATGCATGAGGCTGGGGTTCACTAATGCAACTAGACTCGATAAGGTTTAAAAGGTCCCCAAACCTTCAGACCCAAAGGCAAAGGGTCATCACTCCCAGGGCCCTTGGTCGGTGGCTCGAGTGATCCCTTAGGTAGCGCTATGGGCGCAGCGCACACCATCCGCCTACCCAAGGCGATCGATCCTAATCCTACAAGGCGGTGTGGGAAACGCCCACGAAAATAAAATAAAATGGGATAACAATAAATAAACGTGCACGTATGAAGTGCTCCCTATTTTGAGGGAAAGGGTTGAGAACCATCGCGAGGCTCTAAAGGTGACACACACCCCCCCCAAATGCAATACAAAGCGCGAGATAAAATAAATACAACATACATCCAAGCAACCAATCACACATACGTGAGTGAGGGAATAGTTTGATACGCGCGCGAGGCAAAAAGTCCTAAAATGGAAAATGCAACCCTAATATCCAAATGTTATACATAAAAAGGGTAGAAAAAGGAAAAGAATAGCCAAATCAAATGCTTGGACCCTCTTAAGAAGTCCCCAGTGGAGTCGCCAACTGTCGCGCCCCACTTTTCGACTATGTGTGTGTGTGTGAGAGAGTGAGTAGTGTGGAATATGTGAACGTGTGTAAAATGAAAATAAAAGGCCATGGGACTTGAAAATGCGACGATTTGGCCAAACGAAATTCAAAAAGAGTTTTTGAATAAAAAACGGAGTCGCCACTTGGTATAGAGTTAGGGTGTACCAAGTCACCCAAAAATGGTTTTTTATTTTTGAATGAAAAAAGTAAATAAACCCTTTTAAAGAACTTTTGGGTCTACGTAACCAAAGAGAGGGATCGGGGGTCACATTTGATGAGGGAGAAGGCAAAGGCAAGGCCTAAGGCACTCCCTCACCCTAGCCAAGGCTAGTTGCGCGATTTAACCCGACTTTTCCTAATTTTTCTACCCAAGGTATGTATCGCGTGTTGGATATGACTATATGAATGCAAAAACCTAGACCTAGGGGGACGTGGGGGAAATTTCTCTTCAAAGGTTGAGTGGTGCCAATCACATTAATTGTGAAGCCCAATAATGATCCTTTGGAGAGGTCACACATAATCCTAAATGACGTAAAAATGAGTGGAATGCATGCCAGGTGAAAATGTGAGTTTGTGTGAAGTGAGAAAAGTGATAAAAATAATAGGATGTAAGTGGAGGTGTGCAAATGTATTTACAAGGTAAGGTGAGTAAAGAATGATAATGTGAAAATAACATAAAGTGCATGTGTGCGAGTGATACGGTATAAAGTGTGAGTAGTTAAGTGAAAACGTCCAAAAGTAGTGTGAAGTGAGAATGTGGAAAAAGGGATAGAATATAAAGTAGAAGTGTATAGTATAGCGAATAAATGAAATGCATGAATCCTATAGGAATGCATCAAGACGGAACGGGGAGTCCTAACTTTGTGACTTTAATCTTCCCTTTGATTAGAAGGGGGAACTAGCGTGCTAAGGCTATTTGTGGAGCCACACTCGCTCGTTTCCCTTGTCGAAAGGGGACTTTTCAAGCAAATGTACCCTATAACTAGCATGAGGTGCAAAAATCTTAAAATGAGGGGAAAAGAGGTTCGAGGAGCATGCCAAATGATAAAAACTAAGAAAAATGCATGAAATGTAGTGAACATGCAAATATGCACTAATCGAAAGGGGGACGGCCTATTGGGTCTAGCGTTGGACTAGCCCTTTCTAAGAATTTCCTACTAGCGTTGGACTAGTAGAAAACGGGACAATGAACCACAACTAGCGTTGGACTACAGTGATGACGGGAAAGGGGGCCACAACTAGCATTGGACTAGTGTGGTGACGTCCATTCATCCATCACATTTATTCATGACTATAAAAAGCGAGTAGACATGCAAATCACTTATAAACACGTAGCACATAGCACTTAGCATGCTCGACTAGATGCAAGAGCCTAATAAAGCAAATTAACACATAGCAACAAAAGCGAATAACCAAACTAATGAACCTATTACATTTGCTAACTAAAACAAAAGGGGATGGGGGAAATGGACAAAATGCTCTCCAAGCCCTATCTATTACAAGCCAAGAGGTGTACACATACCCCATAATGAATAACTTAAATAAAAAGTAAAAGTAAATGAAATAAATGAAAGGAAATAAGGAAAGGCAAGGAAAGCGAAGTAGACATACATATTCACATAACACGTAGGAGCACGTAGGGTCAAATAAAGTGCAAACAAGGGATAGAGTGTACCTCCCTTGAATCGATGCCTTAAATGGAGTGAAATCACTTATTTATCCTCCAAAATAAAAGAAATGGTCAAGGTACCAATTTATTTGGGAAAATAGGCAAACACAAGCTCACTTGGTCATAAAGCCCCTAAAGTCATGAATTAAGTGCAATTGAAACAAAGCATAGTAATTAATTAAAACAAACAAGCAATGAAATTGTAGAATTAAAACAGCCAAAGACCAAATTGAAGAAAACATTTAATTGGTTGGGTCATAGTAGAACTAAGATAGACATGGGGAGTCAAGGTGCAATTGTTTTAGGACCTAATTGTAAGAACAAAACACATAAATGGGCCTTTGGAGCATAGCTAGAGACTAGAGGGAACAAAGTACAATTTTTCCTTCTTGATCATGCATGCAGCTACGTAAGAAACAGAGTTTTCTACAACTACAAAAACCTGTTGCCTTTTCTCAAACTTGCGGCAAATTCCAGCAATAATTACATCCATTTCATCATACAAACAAGTTCATCAAACCAGAAATTATTGACCCAAATCAAAACATGAAATTTTGTTTGCAGGATTAAGATGGCAAATCTGGTTTTGATCAACAACAAAAGAAGGAAAGAAAGCTGCAGCAAGATTTATTTTCAAATGGCAACTCTAAAACCAAGCAAACTGCTGCATTTTTACTTTCCATTTCCAAGCTTTGATCAAAACCATTTCATCTAAGCATATAACCACTCCATCATTGCAGGATTAAGACAGCAACTCTTATTGCAGGATTAAAACAAGAAGTGAAGCTGACCATCAAGGGTAAACGACTAAACAGCAAGACGGCAATAGAAAAAGGAAAAAGGGCCGCAGGTTTTCTGCAATATTTCTTATCCACCAAACCCCAAGGCCAAAGCTTCCAACCCGTGTTGTTAATGCTGCCCATATGCAATAGCCTCTACCCAAAAGTCCCAACCATACGACTAGACAACAAGAAGACAGCTTGGGGTGAATACATAGGTGGTGCACCCATCAAGCCACAAGCGGACCAAACAGTTCAAACAAAACCTGAACTTCAACAAGTAAAGGAAAGAAAAGGATCTGTCCAGATTCTTGGGCGCCAATCTAAGCGCAAGGCAAACTAAATCCAGGCGACAAGATCATCAAATGTATCTCATACTTTTCGACACAGAAATCCTTGGACTTAAGCACAAAAATTCCGAAGAGAGTAACATGCAAATCTGGAAAACTTATTCACAAAGGAGCATGCAAATCTGGAGCAAGCAAAGGAAATCAGCGGTATTCATTTTTGTTGTGAGCAAAGTAATTTATTCACAAACTCAAACCATTCTAATGAGGTAGATGAATGACTCTAGGCCACAAACCAAAGACATGCAGCTTCTACTTGAATCAAATTAAACCCCAATAATTTGGGTTGGTCAGACCCGAGAGCATAAAGGACTCCAGGTTTCTCTCATATTTTCTGGTTTTAAAAACTTTTGCAAAGGAACGCCACTTCAACACTCACCCATTACCAAACACTAAAACCAGATTAAAGAAAAGGAGAAAGGCTATACACATGCAGAATAAGAATCAACTAAACATGTGAAGGATGACAAATACTACACAGAATTTTAAGAACACCAGGTCTGTCAATCTTGCTGCAAGAGGTCGCGAGATTTCAAGCTTATTGCAGCAACTCCAGGTCTGACCCTAAAGGCCCTAATAGACTCAACTATCATGAAGGATCTAGGGGCCATACTTATAAGAACACATCAACATCCACCGCAACAGTGATACACGAATCATAAAGCAAGGAATCACCCAAACCAGAAAACTATAAACCCATACACAAACTCATCAAATCTGAAAGCTAAAGTGAAAGTTTTACCCAGAACCAGAGTCAAATATGGATTACCTTCTATTCCAGCAATGTTTAGTCGTGAGATACTCCCAAGAAAATCGTGAAAATGGTGAGAAAGCCTCTGGCCAGCAACTTGGAGCTCTTCCTCCTCCCGGTCTTTGCTTGTTTTCTTCTCTTCAGATGCTATCCCGTAGCTTCCACTTCTAGTCCAACACTCAGTCCCTCTCTTTTCTCTCTCAGCTATTCTTTCACTCGGCCCCCCCCCACTCTAGCCCTCTGTCTAACCCTCGTCGCCTTTCTTCCCGTATCTCTCAAAGCTGTTTTTCCTCCTGCGTAGCTTTCTCCCTTTCCCCGTAACTTCTCCTCCAGTCTTCTTCTATTTTTTCTTTTTCCCTTTCAGCCGCAAGCCCCCTCTTAGCTCCCTCTCGGTCGCTCTCTGCCTTTCCTTTTTCCATAGCCGCCCCTCAATGCTCTCTTCATTTCTCTTGTTCCTGTATGCTTTCTCACTCAAACCTCCCCCAGTTTTTCTCTTAGCCCCTCGACCCCCTAAAACCTTGCGGCTGCTGCTTTATTTTCTCTTTTATATCCACTCACCAACCTTCTAAACCCTCACCCGAATGGTGAGGATGAAAGCTTACCCTTGCCTTCACATCTAGCCCTCCAAAGGGCATCCGTGGCTGTCCTTTGCACGCTGCAAAAAATTGCAGCGTGCATGCCGCGACATTTTTTTTTTTTAAATAACTAATTAATATAGATAACTAATTACCTAATAATAAAAAATAAAAATAAATGCAGAAATGCTAACGAAATGCTAATTTTCTTTCTTTTTTTTTTCTTTTTTTCCTTTTTCTTTTTAAAGTAATTTAACAAAAATGATAATAAAATTAAGTAAAAATCAACAATTTAATTAACATCAGATAAAAATAAATAAACTAGAAATAATAAACAGCAAAAATGGCAATTTTTGATTTTTCTTTTCATTTTTAAATAATGAAACTAAATCCAAAACAACTAAAACATATTTTTTTTGAACACTTTTCTTTTTCCTTTGAGAAATTCTACGCTAAAATGGCTAAAATAACTAAAACTAAAACTAAATAAAACTAATTGTGACAAATAAAAATAGAACAAATAAAAAATGAATAGTAAATAAATAAATAATAAAACACCAAAAATTTGGTGTCTACAGAACACACATGCAAGCACGTTGTTCAGGTAACAAGCCCAAATAATAGTTCAAGTGATAAATTACAAGTAATTTATAAAGCCAACGAAATGTAAACAGAAACAATTCAAGGATATGGTAGCTCTCAAGAGCTAAGTTCCACTTGCTTTGTCAGTTCATTCGTATATCTTTCCGCGATGACTCTCCGTCAACCGGGTTGATATTTCCAAACCGTAGATCACCACTTACTTCTCATCCGTCCACCATACACCGCTTCGGGTCCGCATGACATTTATGAGGCTATACTCCACGAGTATGCCAAGAAAGATCTCTCCAATAGATCAAACTTATCATGATTCTCATGACCCACCAAAGTTCCCGACCAAGCCCATGCCGGCTCGAGTCCCAAGGTTGGCCTATGAGTTTGGGCGTCCCCCATGTATCATGTAAGTGTTGAGGAGATTCACTCCAACGACGTATGCAGCCATAGCATACCATGTCATGTAATAAAGCATTTGACAGGTCTAAGCATGTATTTCAAGGCATGTAAACCAGGTAAATCATGTTAAGCATGAGTCATTTGTTTGAAATGAGAATGAGTGCGATAAAGTACACACCCGACTCCATTTTTCAAAACCAAGGAGGTTAAACATGTAATTAGACAAGTCAAGCATGAATCAAGTCCATAAAATTCAAGTAAGCATACACTTGACACTCACCAAGTTATGTAAGCAAGTGGGTTGGATTGAGAGTTCAAACTTCCACGGTAGAGTCCTCTTAGAGGTCCTCGTGCGTGCCTGAATATCGAATAGTAGACAATTACTATGGGTCCCCAAGTGATGAGGAGATCGAACATAAGTAAGGTTTGGAAATCCTTAGGAAATTTCGCTTGAGGTTATCATTGGAATTAAAGGTTCAAAAGGGTATAAGACTCGAGTAAAATCGGATTATTATCCTTGGTATCGTTGGATGAAAATGAGTACGAGTGAAAGGATTGCAAAACGAACGATCAAAATCGGAAGGAGGTGCGCCACGTCACAATCCGGCCGGATTCCTGGCCGGATTGGGGGCAGTGGCTAAGCCCCCCCTTTTTTTTTTCAATTCTCCACTCCAATCCAGCCGCTAATTCGGTCAGAAACTGGCTGGATTCAAGGCCGGATTCTGGTAGAATAGTTCTCGCGCAGATTTCTTTTGAAATCCAGAATTTTTGATTTTTGATACAATCTTTGAAAAATCATAACTTTCTTTCTACTAGTCTAAAATTGATAAACTTGGTACCGATGGAATTGTCTTCCAAAGTACTAAAATTTTCTAGAAGAAACCTTTCCACGAATCTAAGTGAAAGGCATTTAAATTTTGGCTCAAAGTTGGTAACTTGAGTTACCAGGGTAGTTGTAAGTTGGTTTTTGGCCAATTTTGGAAATTCGGCAAAATTCACTCGTTGCAAACCAGCTCTTGAGATTTATAACTCAATTAGAGTTACAAGTAAGGTTTAGGATAGAATAAGCGGATCAAGAATCGGAGTTTCGAGCACCGAGATACGGTAGCTCAAAGTTTGGGAAAATTCAAAACTGGTGAACAAATTTCCAGATTTGAGCTTCCAACTTTGGGTCTTTAGTTTGATAACGAAATGGACTCGGATTGGGACCAAATTTGGCAGTGTAGTACCCTTATATAAAAGGTATCCCTCTATCAAATTTCATGGAAAAATACTTTCGGGAAGGTAGTTAACCAATCAATCGAAGTTTCGGAAAATCCTAAGGCAAACTGCCTTGAGCCTTTTGTGTTCTACTTCCAATCATTCGGTCAAGGCAAATCCTTCAAACATGGTTCATTTGTATAATCAAAGACTAAGAAACATTCATGGTGCATTTGGTAGGTGTTTAACATCAAAAAATTCAGTTAGCAAGATCACAACAAGTCTTGCATCAAATCTGTCCAAATCCAAGAGTTTTCAAGAGAAGGGCAGGTTTCGTATTTTGATCATAACTCACTCAATTTAACTCGAAATTGAGCATGGTTGATAGTGTTGGAAAATACATTCATAGGTCTATAATTTCACAGAAGAAAATGTTTTGAAATTCAGTACACAACTAGCTCGAAATTGAGCTCCAAGTTTCAGCTTTTGTATTTCATTCCAGCAGAACAGAGAAACAGAACAGCTGACTTCAGAAGAGTGGTGCGGCTCACACACATGGAACCAGAATGTACATTTTATACCATTGAAAAGGGGGAATGTCTAATTTCAAATTCCACTGACAGCACTTGATTTTGACATCGGAACATGGAGTTATGGACGAAATACGAACACTGGTCTGAGCATTACGGGAACAGTTTCCAGATTACTAGCTTTGGGAAATAAATTCATTTAACCAACCAAACCTCAATATTTTTCAATGAAAATTTTTACACAACTAATACAACATGTAAATAACATAATCAAGCCATTAGATCCTCAAAATTTTGCATTAAAGTGGCCGAACAAAGCAGGGGCAAAATCGGAACTTTTTACCCTATACACTCCTTGAAGTTTCCACTAATTATGCACCATTAATCTACCATTTTAAACACTAAACCAATATTAAATCCATCATCAAGCATGAGATCAGCCCCCAAGACAAAGGTGGGAGTTCATAGAGCCCACCCATTTCATTTTACACCATAAACAAGCTAACTAAAGGCATAAATAAACTTAACTAGGTAAGATAACCTCCAAACTTTAAGTTTTCAAGAGTGGATCACCACTTACTCTAGTTGATGACCAAGGTAGTGATTTTTTTGTCCTTTTTGCTCCAGAAAAACCGTGAGTTTTAACTCCTTTTTGCAGCTCAAAGTGGTGTCCAAGAGTAGATCTAAGTGTGTGTGAAATTTGGTAGGATTTGGAGATGATTTGAGCAAGATTTGTGAGTAGAAATTTTTGAAGCTTGAAGGTTGAGAGAGAGAGAGAGAGTGGCCGGCTGCTCTTGTGAGGATGAGAGAGTGTGTTTGATCTAATTTTAGCTTCCAAGAGAAGCTTCATTTGTGTGGTGTAAAATGGAGCAAAAGTCAACTCTCAATAGTGCGCGTAAGGCGCGTTTGGGCTCGATTCCTCTCGTGTTTATTCCACTAGTGCACTAAACCTCTAATGCACTTATGTTCATATAAATATTATTCACTCTTAATTGTCCCAAAATAAGGGTCTAAAGTCCCTCAATTAAAATCACGCGTGTGAAAACGCGTATCTCCAAATTTAAACCGATAACGCAAAACTTCTGAGAAATTCTTATAACGATAATACTAATAACTATCACTTGAGTATTTAAACATTAAAATACCTAATTTAGGTCCATTGTATAAGTCTCCAATATTCCAAGCTTGTTGCACTCTCAATCGGTTAAAATTTCCAAGCACTATTTACTATTCTTGAATCAAGTCACTTTAAAAATATAATGAAGCTATAATTTCATGTAATTAGGTTCAATAGGTCTAGAAAATAATATTCGGAATAAATGAACAAGTAAATAATTAAATAAGCTCAAAATAGGGTTTTAATAGGAGTTTTACGAGTCCTCACATGAGTCGAGTATTGACTCCTCAAATCTCCAATAAACTTGTATCCATGCATCTTTTGGAAAACTATCCACGCGTGAGTAGTATATGCTCACTTAGAACTTATTCACCTTTAATTCTCGATCAACTTTTCTTAATCTGATATTGTCCGTTCTTAATTTCCCCAGGATAATCATACTCTCGAATATAGTATCACCTTGAAACACTCGTGCTCATTATTTTTCACCTAAACAATCCTCCGAAAATTGAAGTTGTTAACGGGACATTTTAAAAGCGTAATGAAGACATTATTCCATACAAATGGATTTAAAATGGTCGTAATAAATTATTTTGGGAAAACAGGTGGATAAATACTTAATTAAACCATTAATATTCGATAAAAATAAGAAATTTTCCGGGTCCTCACAGATACGGATCACTCAAAATGAACTAGTAAGGGATTTTTATACCGTTGAAAAGTTGTGAATGTCTAGTTTTAAATGCTACTAACGGCATTCAATTTTAACTTTTGTACAAAAAGTTATATTCGGATAAAGGACTACTGTCCAGGTACCCTGCTATACGTTTTTTCAGATTTGAATCTTTACCAAAACTCAAGTTTTGTGTAACCATTCAATACGATTTTTGAAAGGCACTTTGTACACACAATATACAATATATATCTATCAATTTCACAGCCAACCAAGCATCAAAATTTCAAAATAAAGACAGGACAACATGGACAGAATTTTCGGCCAGCTTTCTTTCCAAGTTTTCCTTCGATTTCTCTCCACTTTCTAACCGTAATCAAGCTATATATCACATAAACAACCACAACCAAACAATCAAACCTCAAGTCAGCTACCTAGAGGCCTCATTAAGTCCGCTAGCCTATGATTTAATGTGAAATAAATGGTTCCTCAAGTCCTCTAACTTATTTTCTTGCTTAGGGTTGTAAACCCATGAAGATTAACCACTAATCTTTGAATAAATGGAAAGATTAAAGGAGATGAAAGGTCACCTCCTAAACCCTAGATGAAATCAGATTTCTCCACCAAAAATTCTCCAAGAAACAATACAAGATGTTGCCTTTCTTCAAACTAGGATGAATCTCCAAGAACTAGAAGGTTGGATAAAGATTTGCAAGTGAATTGGAGCCAAAGAAATGGAGTTTTTCTTCTTCCTTTTTCCTCTTGGTTGGTCGGCTGAGTAAGGTGAGAGAGAGGAGGGTTTTATGTGATGAAAACTTGGAGAGAAAGAATGGAAAAAGCTACTTTAAGATGGTGCACAAAAGTCAAATCTTAATAGTGCAAAATAGGGTTTCGTACTACCATTTTCTCTCGGGTTTGATACGCTCATGCACTAATCCTCCAATGTAATTCCTTTAACACTGTAATTACTCACTCTTACGAGTCTAATGTTAATTTCTCAAATCTCCACTTAGTCGTTTCGACGCGCAATGCGCGAACTTTCGACTCGCGCGCGATAAAGCGAAATTTTGAACTCACTCACTTCTAATCCCTCAATTAACTTTTTTTTAGTCTACTAATGATCATTCTTAATTCTCCAAGATTATTATATTCTCGAATCAAATTTTGTCTCGAAAAATGTATACTCGTTATTCCTTACTAAACGAGCCTAAAAAAATTAAATTTGCTAACGGGACGTTTTAAAAATATAAGTGAGACATTGTTCCATGTAAATGAATTTAAAATGATTGAAATAAATTATTCGGAGAAAATGGGTGAATAAATAATTAAATAATCAAGTAAAATAGAATTAAAAGTAAGTAAAATTCGGGTCTTCATAGAAAGAGCTAATCGGTATTGAACTAACGAAATTACAAGCGAAAGCCTATTTTGAGGGCATCTGGAATTATGTTCACCCAAAATCTGGGGGGGTTGATGATCCATTGTTGAATCCTCTAATGGAATGAAATCTTTTGAGACTAGGCTGCAAAAGGGTGCTGATTTATCATTTATGTTGCTATAAAAGATTTTCTGAAAGATAGGGGGTGGGTTTATAAGGAGGCTTTAGAGAAGAGTGAGTGAGGTGGAGATGTGGAGGCTGCAGGGAAGATCATGTCTTCGATTTGTTTTTTCCCAAGGGAGAGAATGATTTGTCGTTGTTGAAAATGTTGGTTACTTTCATCAACAAGAATATTGTGTAGATGCATTTTTAAGTGGATAATCGTTTTGTTTATTGTCATTCTCTAAATCATTTGTGTACCTGTTTGAAGTTCATTTAGTCTTGTTAATGAAAAACTCGTATACAAGTGTTTGTTTCAAAACATATGAATTGAGCAAGATAGCATGCATAATTTCCTTCCCATTTTTCAGTATACATTAGATATTTTGTTACTCCATATTGTAACTCAATGTGCGTGAGTTTTTTGATATTCGTTTGAACTACAATAAAATCTTCTTTAATCATAGGTACCAAATACATGCGCGATGAGCGGACACTCCCCTCCTACTAATAATATCATATATTGACTACTACATTATTGTTTTGACAAGCGTATTGGGTGCTTATTTTAAGAAAAAGTTTTGATTTTTCTTTAACACTGTACTTACCTTTCTTCCCTTCTTTTTTTTACTTTTTTGGTTTTATTTTTTAAGGAGGACAAAGGCTTCTCCAAATAAATCTCGTCCAATTGTATCATTATCCTTGTACTATATAAGAATGAGTTGTGGTTAAGGGGTTTGAATTTCAACTGCATAGATAGGAGTTTTTTGGAAATGTGGACTATCGTGTAGTTTTTTTTTAACTTTTGATACAGCTGAAGACAACATGTGTTTAGATATATTTACCAAAATACATTTATTTTGGTATATTTAAAGTTTTGATTTATGGAGACATCTGGTATTTCTAGAATATGAAATTATTTTACAACTATTTTTGCATTGAATACAACTTATATAAGTTTATGTGTTGGTATAATTACTGAAATAGTGTTATAAATACATTTAATTGAAGTGTGACTTTTGTTATACAATTAACACAAAAATATATTAACACGTTGCCATAACTAACCATTGGAGGATATTCCTTTATCTGAAATAACTTATGTCAGCTCTTGAATAATTTTCAACTGACATCTGTAGGGGTCTTTTGGGAATGATAAAATTGTAAAAGTATTGATAAAGTGAAGTGTACAAGTGTATGCTGCAATTACAATGTACTATTATTAATTTTGTCATATTTGATGACTATTTCTTTTCAGAATATGCTATTATTTGTTCAATAAAAAATTCTTTCTAACCATAAGCACCAAACACTCGTGCGATGCTCAGACACTCCCCCCTAGTTTATAAAATAATATCAATTGATATACTTAACAAAGAAAGAAGGGAAAACAAAGGCAAAATTTGAAAATCTTTTTGTTCAAAATCACAAAATCATAACAAATATCATATTAAAAGAGATGACTAATTTGTTTTGCTGAATCTTGTGATCATTAGTGTAGTTTTATTGCTTATTTATGTTGTATAATTAATCAAATACAAACTTTTTGAATGGTGAAATATGTGTATTAATTGTTTCTAATTTTAATTATTTTTATTCTTTTAATAATACAACTTATATATATATGCATAAGGAATATTTCATCTCTCTCCTTAAAGTACTTTTTTAACATTACTTTTTTTTAATTTGACTAATTTTGTTATCAAAACCTTAATTTCAGGAAAGATTTGTGTAATTTTGCAAATTTCAAGAGAAACTATGATGCGGTTGAGCGGAAGGCCCATGGTGCTTCAGTAGACCCTGTGAAGGTACTCCAAGTCCCAGTGACACAAGCACGTGCTAAGAGATTCAAGGAGTCACTTCAAACCTTAGTTCGTGCCATCCAAACCCAAGAGAAACTGCCCATTGAAGGGTTTGAGTTAGAAGATCCTTGCAAGACTACTAAAGTGTTGCTTACAATTGAAGATGCGCTCCGTTGAGCTGTATGAGGGTCTCGCTGCCCGGTGGGGTCTCGAGGGCGATGCCCTCGGAGCTTACGGTATATGTTTTGTTGGGCTAGTGCTCGGCCAAGATAAAGGAATGGGCTGACTGAATTTCTTTAATATTTTCCAAACTTTATTAGGTTTTAGTCAAGGTTATAAATAGTCGTAAATTGATGTTACATTCAGTTTTTGCGATATCATTAATAAAATTCTAAAATTTCATCCACTTCTTGTGGCAAATTCCCTTAGCTTGTGAAAACTAGTTTGAACATCTTAGAATTGATTCTAGATTGTTTTTTGACTTATCAATCAAGCAAACACACTTGATTGTGGCATCCTCTACCGTTGAATTCGTTCTTGATGGTCCAAGTTTGGGTTCAACTCCATCAATTCCGCAACGTGTCCTCTAAGATCCGCATTAGCTTCTGCTTCTCGCATCATCTGGTGTTAGAGCAAGATTAGAGGTATCACGTATATCCTTTTTTTTTTATTATTTTTGGGTCTGTTTTAGTCTTCCAAATTCGTAGCTCAAGTGTTAGGGTTTGTCAAGTCAAAAATCTGTCTTGCGTATTGCCTTGTCGTAAATCTGTTTTGTGTGTTTTGTTGCTGTCCGAATTTTCCAGCATTAGTTCTTCGTGGTTTGTGTCTCTATTGTTGTGTTGGGTGTTGGGTTTTTGTATTTGTCCAGCAAGTAAACCAAAAAAGGGGTTGCGGCAGCTAGGGTTTCTCTTTCTTGTTGCCGCATATCAAGTAAGGTTGTCTTGTGTCGCAAGTTGTCCAAATTTCTGTTTCGTTAATTCCTACTGGTTGTTGCCTAGATTGTGGTATAATTCTTGTTGGTTATTATGTGTTGGGTCATGGGAACCAGCCATCAAAAGTTAAAAAAAAAAAAGGTGCTTTGTGTCGCATACCTTGTTGCTCATTGTAGCGCTGTTGGAATTTGTTCCTGGTTGCTGGCCGAACCTGTTTGCCCTTGTTTCTTGAACTTTTGTGTTGTGTCTTGCCAAAACTTGAATACCAAAACCTATTTGGAAAAGTTCTTGAGCTTCTTGAACAGATTTTTTGAAGTTCTTGAAGTTCTTGATTAGCCTTCTTGATTTTTCTTGAAAACTTGGGAAGAAACTTCTATTCTTTTAGCACTTTTGGACCTTGATCCGAAACTTCAAATAATTAGGATTGAATCTGAGTTCTTGAACGCAACTTAGTTACCTGCAAAAGAGAAAGAAAGAAATGAAAAAAAAAGAAAAAAAGGAAAGAACAACTGGCTCTACAAGAAACTTCAGGTTTCCCAATCTTGATCAAACTCCAAGTTTCCAATTCTTATTCAAACCTCAAGTTCCAAATCTGATCACCTTAAGAACCGAATTCTGTATAGTTTGGATTTCTAAATTTGACCAAACTCCAAGGTTTCCAAACCTTGAGCAACCTAAGTGACCCAAATCAGATCAAACTCTACTTCTTTCCAAACCTTGACTCTTGAACTTCCCTACGCCGATAGGGCACTTGTGCCAGCCTGATTGGACTCGATTTAGAGGAGCAGGCTGACCATCATTCGAGCACCCTACAGCCACTCAAAAGACCACAAAACCCTGACCAAAAGGCCAACAAACAGCAGCTCACGAATTCCAGAAAATTTGGGTTGTTGGGTAGAGTTTTCTAGGGTTTTCAAATTTCAGCCTTGAAGTCACTTGTTTTGCTTTCTTTTTGAGTCATTAGCCCTAATCTGAGTTTTAGGTCGTATCTAGGTCTTCATTCACCTCCATCCGTTACTACTATATTGTGTCACTTGTTGACTAGTCAAGAACGTACCTTACGGTGACGCTTAGTTTGTTCAACCTGAGCAACTAGCAATCCAAAGAATTGCTTGGTAAGATAATTAGAGAGTGATACACTTGAGTGAAACACGAGAGAGAGTAACCTATACATTTTATAAAAAAAGAAGGAGGAAGTCGTTTTTGTTTTATTTTCTTTTGTAGGTGTACCTAAGCATGTGTAGTGGAGTTGGTGACCAACCAATGGACATTAAACTACACTTGGAGGCCATGATGGTGGAGTTCAAGCGAATGCTTAAGAACTCCATTGAGCCTTTACATGATAGGATTGATCAGTTGGAGAACTCAAGACCTCCAACTATCTTGAGTAAAAGCAAGGAATCGGCGTACTCCAATGAGGAAGAGGATCTCTTTGAGGGACGTTATCAATCTAACCCCGAGGCGTACTTGGAATGAGAGCGAAAAATTGAGTTAGTCGATGAATGCCACATTTACACGAAGGAGGAAAAGGTAAAGATAGTAGCCATGGAGTTCATAGACTATGTCTCCATTTGGTGGAACTAACTTAGACTAAGTCGAAGGAGAAACCGCGAGAGGCCCATGGAGACTTAGGAAGAAATGAGGAGCCTAATAAGAAAATGGTTCGTCCCGAACTATTATAGTCGAGACTTCTACCGTCGACTATAAGCTCTCACCCAAGGATCCATGTCCGTTGAGAATTATTATAAAGAGATGGAGACGGCCATTATGAAGGCGGATTTGCGTGAGGATGGAGAAGCCACTATGGCTCAATTTTTGCATGGTTTGAGGCCCAAGATTGCCAAAGTAGTGAAATTTCAACACTACCTTGACATGAATGAAATGTTGGAGAAGGCGGTTACGGTTGAACGGCGCCTCAAGAGAAGGGGAAGTACACGGTCTAGCACCACATACCAAACTGAAAATTGGCGCATCCCTCAACCGAAAAGGGAAGAGAAGCCCACGGTCTCTTCTCAACCTCTAAGGCCGAATGCTTTTCCATCCAAAGCAACAGCTATGCCTGAATTTAAGGCTAATAGTGGAGCTTCCGAACCGCGAGGCTGAGACACTAAGTGCTTTAAGTGTCAAGACTTTGGTCATATCGCATCTCAATGCGCCAACCAAAGGACTATGCTACTGTTGCCGAATGGGGAGGTTATATCAGATAAGGAAGAGGAGTACGACGGAATGCCACCTCTAGAGGAGGATGAAAATGATTCGAGTGAAGAGATACCTATACATGAGTAGATTGGATGCTTAGTAGTTCGAAAAGTCCTTACTACCCGCGCCAAGGAGGAAGAAATGGAAATACAACGTGACAACCTCTTTTACACGAGATGTCATATCAAGGATAAGTTTTGTGGTGTTGTTATTGATAATGGGAGCTGTACCAATGTAGCTACTCTACTCATGGTAGAAAAACTAGGGCTTCCAGTCATTAAACATCCTAGACCTTATCGCCTCCGATGGTTGAAAAATGAAGGGGAAGTTCGTGTATTCTGGCAAGTGAAAGTGTCATTCCGAATTGACAAGTATGAAGATGAGGTCACTTGCGACGTAATTCCAATGCAAGCAAACCATCTCATTCTTGGGCGATCTTGACAATACGACCGAGATATGGAGTTCAAAGAAAGAGCCAACAAATATGTCTTCACTAATTGTAATCGAAAAGTGGCTCTTGTACCCCTCTCCCCAAAACAAGCGTACGAGGATCAAATGAAATTCCAAAAGGAGTATGAGTTAGAACTTGAGAGAAAAAGGCAAGAAAAAAGTGAGGAGAAAAAAATTGAGAGTATGACCAAATCTCTAGGGAAGAAAAAGGCTACAAGTGGGTCGGTCATGAGGGAAGGAAACCAAGGGAAGCTAAGCTTGCTGGAAAAAGCCAAAGATGTAAAACGAGTTTTATTTTCCAACCAACTCTTACTTGTACTTGTGTGCAAAGAAGAGTTGGTCATTTCATCTGTTCCTGCTGACTCTTTAGCTCCTTGTGTCTTATCTCTTTTGCAGGAATTTGAGAACATCTTTCCAGATGATGTGCCCGATGGACTACCACCCTTACGGGGAATCGAGCATCAGATTGACCTCATTGTTGGGGCTCCATTGCCCAACAAGTCGGCCTATCGCATAGGCCCTGAGAAAACAAAGGAATTGCAAAGACAAATGGAGGAGTTGCTAACGAAAGGCTGGACTCGAGAAAGTCTCAACTCATGTGCCGTACCAGTGATCCTAGTGCCAAAGAAAGATGGTGCTTGGAGGATGTGCACCGATTGTAGAGCAGTCAACGCTATCACGGTAAAGTATCGTCACCCCATCCCTAGGCTAGATGATATGTTAGATGAACTGCATGGTGCTATCATTTTTACCAAAATTGATTTGAAAAGTGGCTATCACCAAATAAGAATGAAAGAAGGTGATGAGTGGAAAACAGCTTTCAAAACTAAGCATGGTTTATACGAGTGGTTAGTAATGCCTTTTGATTTAACTAATACACCTAGTACTTTCATGCGTCTAATGAATCATGTCTTGGGACCTTTTCTTGGAAAGTTTGTAGTAGTTTACTTTGACGATATTCTCATTTATGGTAGAAGCTCAGAGGAACACCTTGAACATCTCAAAACTGTTTTTGACGTACTTCGAAGGGAAAAGCTATATGTCAACCTTAAGAAATGCACATTTTACACTGACCGTGTTGTGTTTCTAGGATATGTTGTAAGTGCGCAAGGCATTTATGTAGATGGAGAGAAGGTTAAGGCCATCCAAGAGTGACCCACGCCTACCTCTGTAAGTGAAGTGCGCAGCTTCCATGGGCTAGCAAGCTTCTATCATCGCTTTGTAAAGGATTTTAGCACCATTGCCGCACCTCTCATCGCGGTCATGAAGAAGAATGAGAAGTTCTTTTGGGGGGAAGCACAAGATAAGACTTTCCAATTACTCAAATACAAACTCACACATGCACCACTTCTTGCACTACCTAACTTTGATTTTACTTTTAAAGTGGAATGTGATGCATCAGGTGTAGGAGTAGGAGCCGTACTCATGCAAGGAGGGAAACCAATCGCCTACTTCAGTGAGAAGTTGAATAGTGCGGCTCTCAACTACTCGACCTATGACAAGGAATTGCTTGCTCTTGTACGCACTTTGGAGACCTGGCAAGACTACCTTCGCGCAAGGGAATTCGTCATCAAGACCGATCATGAGTCCCTCAAGCACTTCAAGGGACAACAAAAGCTGAGCAAAAGGCATACCCGATAGGTAGCCTTCATCGAGTCTTTTCCATACGCCATCAAGTACAAGACAGGCAAGTCTAACGTAGTGGCTGACGCTTTATCTCGTAACCATATTTTGCTCAATGCTTTAAATGCTAAACTCCTAGACTTCGAGCTCATGAAGGAGTTGTACAAGAATGACTTGAACTTTTCAAATGCTTATGTAAATTGGTGAAAATTTGACTTTAAAAATTTCTTTGTGCATGATGAGTTATTGTTTTATCTTATTAAGTTGTGCATTCCCCGAGATTCCATACGTGACTTAGTTGTTTATGAGTCATATAGTGGTGGACTAATGGAACACTTTGGTGTCACCAAAACATTAGCTGTGTTGCAGGAATACTTCCATTGGCCTCGCATGCGCAAGGATGTGGAGAGGATTGTTGAAAGATGTGGTGTGTGCCACAAAGTTAAGTTTCGGGTCAACCCAAACGGTTTGTATGCTCCTTTACCCATACCTCTCCAACCTTAGGTCGATATTTCCATGAATTTTGTGCTTGATTTACCTCGTTCTAAGCGTGGCCATAACTCTATATTTGTTGTGGTAAATAGTTTCTCCAAAATGGCTCACTTTTTTGCATGTCATAAAATGGATGATGCTTTACACATTGCTAACTTATTCTTTAAAGAGGTTGTTCGTTTGCATGGCATATCTAGAACTATAGTGTCTGATAGAGATGTCAAGATTTTGAGCTATTTTTGGAAGTCTTTATGGGGTCGGTTGGGAACCAAACTGTTGTTCTCTACCTCTAGTCATCCTCAAACGGATGGACAAACTGAGGTAGTCAATAGTACCTTATCCACACTCCTGCGTGCAATCATAAAGAAAAATCTCAAATCATGAGAGGAGTGTCTACCTCATGTTGAGTTCGCATACAATAGGGTTGTGCATAGTGCTACACAATTCTCACCTTTTAAAGTTGTGTATGGTTTTAACCCCTTAACCCCCTTAGATTTGTTGCCATTACCTTCTTCTGAGCATGTGAACTTAGATGGCAAAAAGAAAGTTGAGTTCGTGAGATCATTACATAACAAGGTTCGTACCAACATCGAGAGGAGAACGGCCTAATATGTCCAACAAGCTAACAAGCACAAGCGCAAGCTTGTCTTTGAACTTGGTGATTGGGTCTGGTTACACTTGCGCAAGGAGAGATTTCCAAAACAACGACAAAGCAAACTGTCACCAAGAGAAGATGGGTCTTTTCAAGTCATTGAGTATATCAACGACAATGCATACCGCTTAGATTTGCCTGGTGAGTATAATGTTAGCGCTACATTCAATATTGCTGATCTAAACCTGTTTCTTGTAGAAAACGAGCACGATTTGAGGGCAAATCCTTTTCAAGAGGAGGGGAATAATGCGGTTGAGCAGGAAGCCCATAGTGCTCCAGTAGACCTTGTGAAGGTGTCCCAAGACCCAATGACACGAGCACGCGCTAAAAAATTCAAGTAGTCACTTCAAATCTTAGTTCGCGCCATCCAAGTCCAAGAGAAACCACCCATTGAAGGGTTTGAGCTGGAAGATCCTTGCAAGACTACTAAAGTATTGCTTACAATTGAAGATGCGCTCCGCTGAACTGTATGGGGGTCTTGCTGCCTGGTCAATAAATCGGGGATCCAGGGGGTGACTCGTCCCGGTGGGGGTTCGGGGGCGACGGCCCCGGAGCTTACGGTATATGTTTTGTTAGGTTAGTGCTTGGCCAAGATAAAGGAATGGGCTAGCCGAATTTCTTTAATATTTTTCAAGCTTTATTAGATTTTAGTCAAGGCTATAAATAGTTTTAAATTGATGTTACATTCAGTTTTTACGATATCATTAATAAAATTCCAAAATTTCGTCCACTTCTTGTGGCAAATTCCCTTAATTTGTGAAAACTAGTTTGAACATCCTAGAGTTGATCTTAGGTTGTTTCTTGACTTATCAATCAAGCAAACACACTTGATTGTGGCGTCCTCTATCATTGAATTCGTTCTTGAGTGGTCTAAGTTTGGGTTCAATTCCGTCAATTCCGCAACGTGTCCTCTAAGATCTGCATTAGCTTCCGCTTCTCGCATCAGACTAATGAAATTGTTAGAAATCTCAGAGGAGGTTTTTGAAATTATCCCAAAATAACATACATGCTAGCCTGCACACACATATATATTTTGTATTTTGTGTGTGAATCACATATGACTAGAAACTTTTTCGGCTGTGCCTTGCCCAATGTGTTAGGCTAATACTTTGGGCGAAGTCCTCATATTATTGTAAAAAAAAAGAAAAAATCACAAAAATAATGTTCTGGCATGAACATAGTACAAAACTATGCAGCCCAGCAGGAAAGAATTTTTTTTTTTAAATACTGGGCTAACATGGAAATTTTTTTGAAAAATAAGATAGCTGCTGGCCTAACACATGAAAAGGAAAAAAAAAAGACTGACTTGATAGAGACACCATCATTACTCAACCGACATAGGCCGGTAGCCATCATGAAAAGGCAAAAAAAAAAAAAAATGGCTTCACGGAGACACTACTATTACTCAACCGATACAGCTCCAATTTATACCTCTTCTTCAAGTTATCCACTCTGAAAAGCGGCTCCTATTTGTTTCTCATGACCCATATCTAGTGTAATGATATAAGAAAAAGAAAGTTACAAAGGATAATATCAAAAACCTCCCCTGAGATTTTTTTTAATATCACTTGGCACCTCTAAAATTTCAAAAAAATCACTTATTTCCTTTACTTTTGTTATTTGTGTAACAAAATTTTGACAAATCCTAAATTACCCTTTCGCTTGCTAAATAAAAATATTTCTAAATCAATTTGTTCACTTCAAGAAAATCATTACTTCAAAAATAATATGTTATCGTACTACTACATCACAATACTATACCCCATAAAAATATAAATTTGAAAAATTAAAAATATATTTGAAAAGAAATACACTTGCATCAATTTAATTCTATATGCTCAAAATCGATATCTTATGAATTTATATTTTTGCTAACAACTTCTCAACCATTGCTCAAATTATTAAACTGTACCAATCGTTATAAAAATTAACTCAAAATAAGCAAATAAATCACATTTTACTTTATCACAATCACAAAAAGTAAACGACAAACAAAATTTAATTTATTGTAATTTACAAATAAAATATTGCATAGTCATCCAAAAATATGAGTAAGAGAGGATAATGGAGAAAAGAAAAAAATGACTTTTGTTTTTTTTTTACAAGTTTTGAGCTCCATTTATTTGATATGTTGTGAATTATGTGTCAAATGAGAGTTAACAATCTTTTTACAATTATTAGGGGATGTAAGTGATATTTCTAAAACCTCAAGGGTGAAAAGTGATATGAAAAGAAACCTCAAGGGAGGTTTATGATATTATCCCATGTTACAAATAGAATTGCCATTCAAAAAAGTAACTTCAAAGTCACTGGTGCAAGTAGTAGTGGACTAGTGACATCCACATACTTCATGTTGGAAAGTGTCACTGGAGCCTCGTAGGCAAGCCACATTAGTTACTATGAAGTAAAAGCTACTAGACCATTTTATTTCATAGTAACTTCAAAGCCATCAAACCAGTCTTTTCTTTTTTTGTCTTTTCATGATGGCTGCCAGCCTGACAGCCCTGTTATTTTAAAAAAAATTTCCACATGAGCTAGGCAGCCCAGTATTTAAAAAAAAAAAAAATTTCTTTCCTGCTGGATTTAGTTAGCTCGGTAGGTATAGTTTTGTACTATATCCATGTCAGAACATTATTTTTGTAATTTTTTCTTTTTTTTGGACAATAATTTGAGGAATTCGCCAATACTTTAGAATACGTCTTTGGTTTTCATGTGCAGACAGATGGAGAAGCATATGCAAATTTTCAAGTTATATGAAAAGTAAACTATTTATCTGAAGCCTTGAAAAGTACTGACAGCATGCACATTATAAGGAATGGCAGTTCACAATTGAAAATTGTACTTGCTCGCACTAAATTGTAGATTCAAGTCGCTAGAGAAACTTGTATCACATATAAGTATTAGAATGCACTACTCAATCAAAAGATGTTGGAGTAGTGGATTCTAATACTACATTTTGAGCTTCACAAAGTCATAAACCTAACTTTTACTGTTCTATGGTTGTAAAAATAGTAGCCATTAGTAGTTAAATGAGGTCCTAGTAAGTCTAAGTATTAGAATGCATTGCTCTATCAAAATATATTGGAACAATGTATTGTAACACTAAAATTTAGCCATGATAGATGTGACGCCCCCACTTCTCTCTAATGCGAATCAAAGGGTATCCGCGGAACGCCTGCCCAACTCTCGCCAGGACTCACTACAATCTGCAATTCAAAAGCTCGAAATACATCAATAATATTTTAAATAACTTCAATACATAATAAAAATACTCCAAAATATCTCACACTTACAATTAATCAGCTCTCAAACTTAATACAACCCAGAAAAAAATATTTACTACAGCCATCTGCTGTAATACAGTTTAAAGTCTTCAAAAGAAAGCAATCTAGTACTATTCATGAGCACTCTTGGTCTCGAACCCTGTTAAGGAAAACAAAATCGTGGAATGAGCTACACAGTCCAGTGAGGTTCCAAGACACTCTAGCAGTTCTAAGAAATCAAGTAATTGAGCATACCGCATGTATGGTTCAGGGTTACACGTTGACATATGAATATGAGGCGATTATCATTATACGAGTATTTTGATCATATCACAGGTATGACACATTAACATGAGACAATTATCATGGTACGAGTAATTTGAGCATGTCACAGGTATGAGTCAAGATTTGCACGTTGGCACATTTGCATGAAATAGTTATCTCTATGCAAAATAAACGGACATTGAAGGATACGGTGTTCCAGTGGAACCATGTCGGTCATCTGCACCTTATAACTTCCGGATCCCCTCGGTTTGTCTGGTCATCACCTTATCCCTCCAGTGGTAATACTCGAGTATATCGAAACGGTGGCCCAGGGTTCTAACCTACCCGACCGAACCCAGTTCTGACTCGAGTAGGTTAGTAACCAAGGGCAGGACTCAAGTTCAGTTTAGAGCTTACAACATGCACAAGTAATTAAGTAAATCGACGAACAGTAAAATTTTATCATTTGAATAGGTCGAGTGAAATAAAGTACGCACTCGCCTTAAAATGGTTGATAATTTCATATTAACATGTAATTTATGGTAAGCAAGTAATTCAAGTAGTCAAATAAGAAGGTAATCAATGAGGTTGGTAAACAGTAAGTAATTATGGTTAACGGTTAATTGGGAGACATGTTGGGTAAATATGCTTTTCAAGCATTTCCTATCGAGTAATTCAAGTAGTCATGTAAATATGCTCTTTAAGCATTTCATGTCGAGTAATTTAAGTAGTCATGTAAATATGCTCTTCAAGCATTTCATGTCGAGTAATTCAAGTATACTTTACTTAATTATACATGAGTGTGATAAATACTTAACATGTAGCACTTAACACTTAATGACTATGGGATAAGCATGTCATAGACTTATTCAAATTACGTATGCTTATATGGAACACTCACCTATTCAAAACAAGTGAGTAAGTAATCAAACAAGTATTTAGGCGTTCACTTCGAGTTCCTGTTGAAGGTCTCCTTGAGCGCCTGAGCAAAACTATCAATTATTATACACTATCACTTAGAACCCCTACTTATCAAAGAAGGTTGTACTAGTGTACAATCTAAGGAAATACCGTGAAATGGAGCTTTACTCGCTTAAAATTCAAGATTCAAAAGTGGTGTTTAACAACACAAGAAAAATCTGATTTCCTTCATGGAGACAAGTCTGAAATGGTCAATTAATAGTGAAGGATTGGGAAGAGTCTCTAAAGCTCAATTCCCGTCAAGTTTGAAAATCTCAGATTTGAGGTGCGATCTTTGAAAAATCATATCTCACTCTCCATAGATCCAAAATTGGAAAACTTGATACCGTTGAAAACTAGATTCAAAGTGTTCTAAACGTTTCTAGAAGACACTTTTCTATGATTCCAAATGGATGACATTCAAAATTTGGCTCAAAGTTAATGACTTGAGTTATCAAGACAGATTTGGGTTGGTTTTTGGCAAAGTTTGGAAATTCGGCAAAATTCACACATTGTGAACTAGCCTTTAAAATTTGGAACTCAATTAAAGTTGCAATCCAAGTTTAAAAAAAAACAAACGGGACAAGAATTGGAGTTTTGAGTACCAAGATATAGCAGCTCAAAGTTGGTGAAAATGTGAAACTGTTAAGAAATTTCTAGATTTAAGTCACAAATTTTGGGGCTTTGATTGAACATCTAAACGGAATCGGATTGGCACCAAATTTGGTATGATCAAACTAACATATAAGAGCCATTCCTCTGTCAATTTTCATAGAAAAATACGTATGGGAAGTTGGTTAACCAAATCACTAAAATTTCAAGGATTCCAAGGGAAATTTGCCTTGTACTTCAATTTTCCTTTCCTAAAACATTTGGCCAGTGAAAACATCTCAAATATGGTTCATTTGTGTAGAAAAAGTCTAGAAAACATTCAAAATACATTTGGTGGGTGATTAACACCAAGAATTTCAAAACAACAAGTCCCAATCAAGATTTAGGCATTTACTAGTCAGAAGAGGGTTTTTACTCACTGCATCAGTTTCGAAATATGGCCACAACTCACACTATTCAACTTGGAATTGAGCATGGTTGGTGCCATTGAAAAAGTAGATTCATAAAGCTACAACTTCTCAGGATAAATCATTTTCAAAATCTTTCCACAACTAGCTCATATTTGAGCATCAATTTGCTGCTCAAAACAGAGCTTCTAGTGAACTAGCGAAATAGGGCAGCCACGTTCAAATGGTTGGTATGGTTCACTCGGGTGGAATCAGAACATGAATTTTATACCGTTGGAAAGATGGGAATGTCTAGTTTGCAGTGCCGCAAACGACACTCAATTTCTACATCGGAGTAAAAAGTTATGGCCGAAACAAGAACACTGCCTGGGTAATCCGGGAACAATTTCTAGTTTTGAAGAGCTTTCAAAAATTCAACCTTTGGCCAACCAAATCACGTAATTGTTTGATGAAACTTTATACACAATGCATACAACATATATGCATTAGAAACAAACCATTAGAACCTCAAAAATTTTCACTAAAGTGCACGAAATTCACAGGGGTAAAACGGTCACTTTTCCCCATTGCACCTCCTTTGAGTTTCTTTTCACCAATACAACTTATTTCCACTAATTTAAGCACTAAACCAACATTAATAACATTAAAACTTATGAAATCAGTCCTCAAGTCATTGTGGGAGTTCATAGAGCCCACACACCAAAATCCAACATAAATAAAGCTACCCACATGAATATATGAACTTATAAGTGCAATATAACTTCCATGAACTAAGATTTGAGGGGTTGATCGTTCATTACCTTCTTAGACGATTTAACCAGAAAATTTTGATCCTTGGAAGCTAAGAAAAACCGTGAGAAGCAAGCCCTCTTCCTAGCCTAGGTTGATCTCCAAGTAGTTTTGAGCTTGTGGTAGAAATTTCAAGTGATTTGGTGCAAGTTTGAGAGGTGAAATGAAGAAGGAACTTTGGTCTCTTTCTCTTGGTGTTGCACGGCTGATTTGAGAAGGAAAAGAAGAGATGGTGGCTGATGATAAGCTTCCGCGAGAAGCTTTAAAATTTGTGGCCAAAAATTGTTTCAAAATTCAACCCTTCAATAGCACACGAACTCGCGCGTTTCGTGTTTATTTCCTCTCGTGTTTGTTTCACTAGTGCACTAAACCTCTAATGCACTTATATTCATACTATTATTATTCACTCTTAATGGTATAAAAATAATGGTCCTAAGCCCCTCAATTAAATCGCGCGTGTGTAAACGCGAATTTCCAACTTGTGCACGATAAAGTGCAATTTCTAAGAAATTCTTATAACGATAGTATCACTAACTAATACTTGAGTACTTAAACATAAAAATACCTATTTTTATGATTGATGTATAAGTTTCCAATTTTTCAAACTCACTGTATCCCCAAATCGATCACTGTCTCGAAAACGCGTATTCATTATTATCACTAAACGAGCTTCCAAAAATTAATTTCCATAACAAGTCATTTTAAAAATATATGTAAGTCATAATTCCATGTAATTGGGTCTAAAAATGTTAGAAAATAATATTCGGGGCAAACAGACAATTAAATATTTAAATAAACTCGTAACAGGAGTTTAAAATAATAAATTTTGTGAGTCCTCATGACTTTTCTTAATTCACTATTGATCATTCTTACTTTTTCAAAATTAATACACCCTTAATTCAAATATAGTTTCAAAAAACGTGTACTTGTTGTTCCGAACTAAACGAGTTTTCGAAAAGTAACTTTTCTAACAAACACTTTAAAAACATAAGAGAGGCGTTTTTCCATATAAATGAATTTTAAATAGTCGAATTAAATAATTAATTAAGCCAATAAAATAAAATAAAATAAGAAAATTTTCGAGTCATCGCAATAGACTTGTCCATTGAATACCAAATTTTTCTCCAACAACATCAAAAGATTTTAGTGAGAGTTGATGAGAGGTTAATTTTTTCCTTCTTGCTGTTTCGATTTCTTTGCTAGGCTAGCAGTGGATTTATCCATTGAAGCGGTTTTCGATGAAGCTAGGGTAGCAGGGTCTTCAAGTGTCTTGTAGCTCTCTGTTGTGTTAGTTGGTACCGCTATTTGGTAAACCTCCACTTCATTGAATGTGAGGGCTCTTTTTGCGGCAGTTGATTCAGTCATAAAGCTTCTTTTGGCAGCAGTGGATTTAGTTATTTCTTCAAGCAGCAAGTTTGCTGTTAGAGTCAACATTTGTTCTTCTGCCAGCTGCTTTTGTTTGGTGCTTGATGATGTTTCAGCTTCGGAGGGTTAGGGAGTTATTGGTGGATGTGGTAGAGCCAATGGTATGTTGGAGACTTCATTTATGCAGTAGGCTATGATGATTGTGTTTCTTCTTTGAAGTTGTTCTTGAAAAGTTGTCCATATGTTTTGAGAAAAGATATTAACTTGTACTTTCTCATGATGCCAAAAAGTTCTTGGTTCATTGTTATTCCACAAGATCAAAAGAATGAATGTGAGTGTTTATGCATTTTTATTTCTATATATAAGTGTTAAAGAATAATTTAAAAGTGAAGTAAACTGCTGTACATGTGCCTCTGCATTCTTAAGCTGGGCAGCTGTCAATTGTATCAGTCTCTCTGCTTCCTTTCGAATATTAGGCATTGAATGGTTGCTATTGAACCAGTCGATGTTATTCCAATTCGATACCTTAAGTGAAACATAAGAGTTTTACTTTATTGTACAATGTAGAGTGTGAAAGAATAATTTTTTAAGAGGTTAACTATAAAAGGATACCTTAGCTCCACTTCAGCTTCCTGTCTGCATGATGAACATTTATGATCCAATCTATGTTTATCTCAACAATTTTCAAACAATTTGAGCATATAATGTACCAAAAGTGAGTTTGGCCAAATGTTAATTGCACTCTACTGCTTACCCATGCTATTTTTTTGCTGCAAATGAATTAAAGCTTTAGTATATTATTATTTTATTTTTTGCAAACTTGAAATGTAAGATGATTATGCTGATTGGTTAGAGAAAGAAATTGGATCGTTCTTACAATTCTGAATGACATCATTGTATCATGAATGGTCTTGATGTCTTCTTGGTTTGGTGGTGGGAGCAATAATACTGGATCCTTATATGCTTTTGCTTCCAATAAAGTTTTAACTTCTTCTTTGTGGATGCTATACCTGCATTGTATTTTAGGATATAGAGTAGTTAGAATCATTAATTGGGATGTACAGAGCTAATTATATATGTGTATGAAGAATTAGGGATATATAAAATACCATTCACGAAGTGGCAATTCGTCATGGACTGGTGGATTGATGAGAATGCATGACAATCCTATTGCTATTAATGATAGACCTATTAACATAGTTATTAAACCCAACCTGGCCCGATGGTTCAACCGGTCAACCCAGCGAACCGCCCATGAAATAGGGCCAGTTTTGTAATTGGATCGTTTGTGCAAGAGAACCGTTAACTTTTCAACGGATTGACGGTTCAACCGGCCAACTCGGTGGAACCGAACGATTTTCTAAGGAACCTGATTTTGGGTAAAAAATGTTTAGCAAATGTGGTGGTGCTAATTCAAACCTCGGATATCAAATATAAGGACTAAGCGTTCGGATGTCAAATATAAGGACTAAGCGCGCTTACCACTAGCCCATCAGCTAATTTGGTGCTTGTTTGCTCCTTCTATATTATATATTAGAGTTTTATTTTATTTTTTTTGAAATCTTTTAATAAAATTTTATTATTCCCTAAATTCTATAAATTATAAAATGGATTTAAAAAATAACATATTACACAATTCATTTTAAAGACAAATATTATTCTTAATAACCTTTTGCACTTAAAATTCGTAAATAAACTAGATAATTACACTTCGATAAAATTTTATATGTGAAGTTTGGTGGATTACTAATTAAATTTAGGTTTTGTTAATTCTTATAAGAATTAATAATTCTATAATAAATTGGACTAATTGAGTATTTACTATAACATAGTTTATTATAGCTTCAATCATATAAGAAATTATAAAACATAATATTTAAATATATGTAGTGACCCACCGGCTAGACCACTCACCCACCGGTTGAACCAGTAACCCGTTGACCCACTTCTTTCACCGGGTTCTTCTCCAGGTTGGGTTTAATAACTATGCTTATTAAAGTAGAGAATTAAAATTTTTATGTATGAGAAATATGAGTGATATGCAGTTAGTGCATAATGAATTTTTAGAGTAGTGGGCATACTGTTGAAAGTAGAAACTTTTACTCTCATAGCAAAGATCATAAGAATAGTGGCAATGGCGTTGGCGAGGATGTTGCCTTCATATTCTTGGAACTCATTCCATAGAGTGAGCAGCATCAATTTTTTGCTTTAAACAGAAAGGACTTAACAAAAAACACGATGTTAAGGTGTAATTTATATGTTAAATGGTAGGCGGAAGTGAAATATCTTACTCTTCATTTACAATCACAAAGTCTCTTGTGACTGAGTCTGGAGTTGCCTCTTTTTAAGGGAAGGCATATATGACCAGTGCCTTAACACCTATAGTTTGAAGTTTTTTGTTAGAGATTATAAGAATATAGTATTGCATAAAATTATGTAGAGATATGTTTTTTATATAGTACTTACTTATCAGGGTAGTATCAATTTTGCATGTTTATGCGCTCAGAGAGGTTGTCAAAGGTGAAAGGACATAGAAGCATTGGAGGAATTGGTTCGAGATAACGCTCAATCAAAATTTAGTAGTGAAGGACCCAAGAACAGGGATATTCGCTGACTCTGTATGTAGGGGCAACATTGATAACAGTTGCACTAGAGACATAGTATCATTGGTATGGTACCAACAAATTTTTTAAGAGTTAGATGCAATTCCCATAAGCTGCTGCAGAGACTTTAGTTCCCTATTTTTAGCGTTTCTAATTGAGTCAAGATACTATATGATAAGATTATTGTGTGTCCTGCATACATATTTTTACATGAATAAGTATGCGGTAAAATGGTTATGAATTATAAATGAGTTATGAGAGAAAGTGGTTCCCTACTACTACTATTCTAGAGAACCATTTTTCAAGGGTTAGGATGGTTATCAATTATAAGCTAAAAGGTTGAAGTAAATTAGAGTTATAAGAGAGAGTGGTTCCATACATATGAATTGAAGAAAAGTTATCTGGCCTCTAAAGAGTTTTCTATGATTGATGACTTTTTTGAGTAAACTCCTAAAAACTGAAATTTGTTTTATAAGTTGGATTTTATTCACTCTCATTAATGTTCTATATGGTTTATTAAAGTAGGATCACATGCTAAGCATAATTTAGCGTCCAAAAGATAGAGGCTAAAGGGAAACTAAATGCGGAAGACAAACAAATCTGAAGTGTACAAAACTAATGTTATAAATTGAATGGTGTGTATGTATTAGTCAAGTATCAATGGATTTTAGGGAAATAAAGGATTTGCTAAAGGAGAATCATTGCTTTGTACAAGAGAAATAATAGTTATATACTGGTGAATTTGATAAAGAATATTGTTAATATATTCTGCACAGATCCAATAAGCTAAAATTGATTAAAGTTCTTTAAGTGTGTTCAATGTTCTTGTGAATTAAAAAGGCAGAAAAAAGAAGCAAGTTTTACAAATATTCTGCTAAATACTAAGAGCAGGAAGCAAACTCTAGCTTCTAAGAACTGTACTACATACTGAACTTTCAATACTAATTTTCTATGCTTTCTGCAATCTAGGGTTGATGGGTTCTAAATCTAGGGGGATACTAAGAAACTGTTGTTTATGTTTATATTTCACAAAAGTGCTATTGAGATTCGTATTCACAAGGTGGTTATTTCGAACTTGACCTAAATTCTTGTGACCACATATGTATGACACTTGTTGTTATGACTAATTTACTACTGGCTATTATTATAACAACACAGCTTTATATAGTGATAATTTTGCGGATGATTGGTAGTGATGATCATGCATAAGATAAAACTGGGCAAAATTTTTAATTATTAACAATAATAAGAAAATCATTTGAAGTGACCTTGGTTATACGCTACTTCTTCGACTAAAGCACTAAGGACTTATTATGTACTGTCTAAGTTTAATAAAAATTGGGGGGGAGGGGTCATTCTAGAGTTAACCCTTAAAGAATGGTTGCATCTTTAAATGTTTAATCTTCATCAAAGAGATCAAGAATGACTCACATCAAGAATAATTAAACACCCTTTGTTGTTAATAGTTTTAAATCTGGATAATTAAATTTATTTATAAATCATAAAGGGGACTATAGGTGTAAAATATATCCTATATCTCATTTATTCGGTATAGTAATGAACTAAAAGGTAAGAACAGGTAACAACATAGTAATTTCTATGAGTGACTTGTAGATTGAAAAGTAAATGTTTGTTAATGAGGTAGGTCTAGTTTATAGTTGTTTATAGTGGGTGATAAATGATTACAATAGTTAGTGAGATACTCAAGTATCGGTGAGCATGAATCGTTGAATTCTTCTAGGTGGAGCTTTTTGAGTGTACTGAATGTGGTTCCTTTTAATCACCTAAACAAAAGTTGTCCATTTTTCCAATTCCTTGTTGATGTCCAAAAGAGCTTAAATGTGTCTAGGCATTTTCAGCTACATTGTGATGAAGTATAGTTAGTATTATATCACTTTAACTAAGAAACAATAATTGTAGTAATTAAAGGGCAGCTTGCTCAAGAGAATTGTAGTATTTTTTCCCCATCATGAATGTACTTGTTGGTGGTGATTCTGTATGCTGAAATACTTCTTTATACATTATGTTTTTTGTTCTGTCCGTGTGATGGGGAAAAAATATGTTGGTTTTATTAGTATTCTAAATGCTGAGACTATTTTTGCTCTTGAAAGAGTGACATATAATTGACCGTAGGAAGACAGGTTCTTTCAAGTATATACCTAGAAAGTCTAGGGTTTGTCCTTGTGCTTTGTTAATAGTCATTACAATACAAGCAAATTGGAAATCGGATCCTTTTATATGGGATTGGATATTAGTCATCGGCTGATGGTTGCATTGGAATTCTATGAATAAAGACATCTTTTCTAGAGAATTCACCAAATGAAATGATAGCATAAATGATACTTTTACTAAGGGATTTGACTGTAAGTCTTGTGCCATTGCATAATCCCTCAGTTGGATCAAGATTTCTCAAGAGAATTATTGGTGTATTTGGTTTCAAAACTAATTTGTGTGGTGGCAGATCACTAGGAGTTAATGTATTCAACTTGGTGATTCTCATTTAATCTCTTATCATAACGCATGTCTTCAACTACTTCTCTTGGATATTTGTCTATGAGAATGTCATTTATCTCATCCACAAATAATTTTTTTGTAGTCAGTATTGCTCTATTTAACAAAGATGATGAGATTTCTGATCCATTAGTGATTTCAGGATACACCATATGAATTAGTTTTTGAAATGCATCAGATTTGTTAGTGTAAGGAACTAAGATAGAAGGTGGAATTTTCACTAAATTATTAGTTTCTGTGTATATCATCCCATCTCCAATCTTTAATAAAAATTCTGTAAATGTAGAATCTAATCTTGCTCTCATATCAATTAAGCTTAATTTTTCAAGTTTGTCCCATATTGGAGAACTGATTAGACAGACATTTATCATTTCTCTTTTGTTCCCTTTTGAACTATGGAAGTGTTTCTCTAAAATCTCTTCCAAGGACAACAATTTTTCCCTCAATGATGTCAGTTGAATCCATGAGATCTTTTAACAAGCCATCCAATACTTCAATTGCTGCTTTTTTGCACATTGGTGATTTGTCCCAAATTATTAGCTTTGCTTCTCTAATCATCATTGCTAAAGAAGTTTACTGGTGTAGATACCAAATTTTTGTCAAAATTTTTAATATTTTCTTGAATTTTATCTATTTAATGAGTTATTTATTTTCTTGCACTTTAATGTGTATTTTTCTCATTTTTTGCAGGTTGTTTTAGGAAAAGAAGAACAAAGAGAGAGAGAGAGAGAGAGAGAGAGAGAGAGTAAAAATAGAAAATAAAAAGAAAACAAAAAGAAAAAAAGAGAAGATAAAAATCTCCCCCAAATCATTTCTATCTCACCAAATACACTATTGATTCATTTTTACCCTCAATGTTCCATGGATCTTTCTTTTCATTTGGTAACAAAAACCATCATTTGATTAACAAAACTCCACTCATTTTTTTTGGACTCTCTCAGCTCTCTCTTTTCTTTTCTGACCAGAACAATAACTCCCTAAAAACTCTCTCACATTCTCTCGGCTCACTTGCACACTTCCACTACACAAACACACACAAAAAGAAAAACTCCCCAATTCACTCTCAACTCCCTGTCTTCTTTTTCCCAACTCATATATACATACTAAAAAAAAAAAAAACTCTCTCTCAACTCACGGTAACTCCCTCCCCTTCTCCCCCTCGGACATCCTCACACTCTTACAAGACAATCCCATCTCAATCAGCATCACTACCATCAAGTTCCACAACATCAAAAAGCACAGGTCTCTTTATGATTCATTTCTATTTTCTTTTGGTTTTTATTTTTTTACCCTTTTTTGTTGGCTCATCTTAGAATCACATCTTGTTTTTTTACTGGATGTTTTCATGGTTCATTACCCATTTAACTTCCTCTTATGATTGATTTATTTCTTATACTCATGCCTGTGGTTGTTGGTGAAATTTTTGGGTCAAGAATAAGCAAAATTGATAGACTAAAGTCTGATTTCATTATGCTTTGTTTGTGTTTGATAAAATGTTTGAATGAATAGCTAAGTTAAAGAAGTTAATTTTTTGTGCATATTTTCATTAAAATAGATGACCATTAGCTAGTAAAGGGCCTGGAAAGATGTTTGGTTATCCAAAATTTAAGTTTTGACCTAAAAAGCAAGGAATGGTTTTTCAAAATTAGGGGCTGTTTTTCCTTAATTCACCCTTTTGTTGTTGTGTTTTTTTTTTTTTTGTTAAACTAAGATCATGGTTAGATTATAGAAATCACAAGGAGTGTTTTGATATAAATTTTGTGATTTTTGGTGAAGATTTAAGTGTTTTTTAAGAATAAAACAGCAGTTGTAAAATCATGTTTTGAGCACCTTTTATGTTTTTTTTTGCAAAAACTAAACCCAAAATGGATTTTACGCGAAAAATCGAGTGGGGGTATATTTTGGTGAATTTTTGCGACCGGAGAGGTCGCTGGTGATCGGCGGCCTTCAATGGTTTGACGGCGGCACTGTTGACAATGTTAGCCATGGCCGGTAGCAGCTGAAGCTTCAACCTCGCTGGAGAAGAAGTAGAAGAAAAGGGGAAGAAGAAGAAAGAAAAAGAAAAGAAAGAAAAGGAAGAAAAGGAAGAAAAAAAAGAAGAAAGAAAAAAGGAAAGAAAATAAAGAAAGAAAAGAGTTGGACTAGTTTAGTTTATTTCTGGTGGGCTTGTGGTTATTTTTGTTGGGTTTGTGGTTGGATTTTTGAAACTAAATCCACTGTTTTGTTAGTTGGTTACTTGGGTTTTTAGGTGGGCTTCTCTTTGTTTTTTTTTTTCTTACAAGACAACTTTCATTTTCACTATGGCCGAAGTTGTCCGACCCACATGCTAGAGAAGAAGGCCCAATCTTGTTTCTTATCTCTCACCCAAATCAAAAATCGAATTTTGCACTTTAGCCTCGATTTTTGAGTAATTGTGTTGTGGCCCAAAATATTTTAGCTTTCTTTCATTTAGGTCCTTAATTTAATTATATTTTGACCCCTAAACTTTATCTTGATTTAATTTTGACCCCTAAACTTTTGAAAAATTATTTTTTAACCCAAAAAATTTTCTAATTTTTAAAATTTAGTCCCTAAAGATTTTTTTGACTCTCCCTATTATGATAGTTTCTTTTTTTTAGTAACTAATTATGTTACTCTTAAATGTATTCAACTTATAATTTTTAGATGTTCTTAAATTTCTTTATGTTTGACATATTAATATGAATTTAGTACTTTTATTATTATTATTATTATTATTATTATTATTATTATTATTTTCAATTAAATTGGTACCACGATCCTTTTGTTCATTTTGAGTATAAATAGGACAATTTGACTCCATTTAATCACAATTTCAAAAGGAAGGTACCCTTATTATTATTTAAATTTCAATTACGTGATCTTATGTATTCCTACATAATGTTATATGCTCCTATGTGCTCCTATATGTTTATATGTTTTACATGCTTTATTATTTATTTAATTGAAATGTTCATTTAAATTTTCTTATTTCTGTTAAGTTAATTTTATAATTATTTGGGAGGTATTTAAATACCTCAAGATGTAATAGTAAGATAATATTTTTGAAAAATTGTAATTAGATAGACCAATGTAATAGATAAATATAGATAGGTTTATTTCATTATATTTTTCCATTTTAGACTGTAATTAGGTCCCCTATTATAATAGATAGAATAGATAGTTTATTTTTATTATATTTTCCCATTTAAAATTGTAGTTAGACTCTTCACTATAATAGATAGGTTTTGTGTGTTTATGTGGCTTATGTGTTTATATGTTTTATCCGCTTTCTTTAGAATTTTTACATCTAGATATTATACTCATGTGTTACGTGCTTTTAAAAGTTTATTTGTTTTAATTTATACCTTATTTATTTTACTATGTATTATACATACATGGCGTCACCACACTAATCCAACGCTAGTTGTGGCTACTCCCTCCACTTACTTGCTAGTTCAACACTAGTAAGGATTTCTAGAATGGGTTAGTTCAACATTAGACCCTTAGATTGTTCATGTGTTAGATTTATCTTTTGTATGATATTCATTACATTTTCATGCATATTTTTTTATTTATTTTAGGATTTTTTTCTCATTTGCATGATATTTCCTATTATATTGTCCCCTTACCCTCTATATGTATTAATCATATCATTTAGGATTGCATCTCTTTAAGAAATTGTAAAATAAGTTAGTTCATTGCTTGTCTATGTTAGGAGAATTATTCTTTGAACATGAAAATTGGGGATTATAACTTTTTAATTTAAATATTCCATTAATCCCTATATAAGAAAGTTATGTCATAAGTTTTTGCCTCCCGTATCCATTATGTTACACTCTTTTTTCCTTGATAACTTATATCTATATATATAATTTAATTTTCTTTTCTTCAAATTTCATTTTACATTCTCGTGACCCCTTCAAGGAATTATTTTGGTCTTCATAATTAATGTGATTAATACAAATTAAATCCTTGAATGGACATTTTGTCCCTTTCGACATTTTTTATAAATTTAGATTTGCATCCATATGGAAAACATCCAAACGTGATAAATTTAAGGGTTAGATTAACACAATTTTTGACTAAATCTCGCAACTAGTTTAGATTAGTTTGAAAGGGTGCCTTAAATTTGAGTCAATCGAACTTTTGCCTTCTTTTACTTCAATCATGACTCCCGAACTCATTTTCTTTTGTTTTCAAGGATTTGGAATTGTTGAAAAGGGTTTTATTTTATTTTTATTTTTATTTTTTTGTTAAAAACATTTTGAGTGATTTGGTACATCCAAAATCAATACCAAATGACAACTTCCATTTTTCTTAAAAACCCTTTTTAGACTAAATTTTGAGGCCAAACTATCGCATTCTTTAAAGTCTCATTTTAGGCCCTTTTCACTTATATTTAAATGAAAAATCACATCTTTTGTAAACATCCTTTTCATCGCAAAAAATGGGGTGCGACAACTTGTTAATTCTACATAGTGTACCCTTGTAGATATCAATTGAGATCTTAAATCGAGAATGTGCAGTTTTATCACTAGGTAAAAAAGAAAATGCAATTCTTGAAGTGGCGGTTGCGAGTGTAGACACCAAAATTTTATCAAATTCATTTTATTGTTATGTTTTATTTAAAAGAAGAAGAAGAAGAAAAAGTTGTTGTTTAAATGAATTCATTTTTTATTTGATTGTTTTGTTTTGTAGGAAAGTGAAGAAATGAAAAGAAAAAAAAATGAAAATTGCAGTTTTTGCAAAAAAATAAAATAAAATCTATAGCATTCACATGCGCGCACGTCTTCTTCATGAAAACTAGTACAAAACCAACAATGAGGCTATAGTACCAAATGAGTGTAGCGGCCATTTGATCCCATTTCTACCCATTTTCTTTGCATTTTTTCTTTTTTGCTAAGCCCTCCAGTACAAGGGCCAGATCATCCTCCAATTCTTATCCAAAATTAGCCATCTAATGGCTCCAAATCAACCCCAAAAAGCCAACCAATTTCCACCATTGCTCCTAGGGTTTGAGGGGGGGGTTTGCTTCATATAAATGCATAGAAAGGCAGCATTAGGGCAAGGGGGAAGGTAAAAAAAGAGAAGGGGCGGCGGGACAAGAAAAACAGAGAAAAGGGAGAGAAAATTGAGGGAGAGAAAGAAGGAAAGGAGCAGAAAAATTTTGGTGAAGAACTCAGAGCCAGAGTTGGTGAACATGCCTTCATCTTGTCTGAAATTTGACCTCAATCGTAGTTGTTTAGGTACGTTTTCATTACTGCACTATCTATACTCGTCAAGGAGCAAATTCTCTTTAGAAGACTCTCGGAGAAAACATCAGCAAGACCTAAAGTAATTGTCCAAAAGTAATATTTTCGAACGAAATAACATCTGTTCCCATTTCTTTTTGTAAATTATCCATTATTCTTTGAGAAAATAAACTTGGTAATCCTGTAATAAATCTTTCTTTCCAAAATAAAGCATTACAATCTGGTATTCTTAATACATTTGTTAAAAACATATCTTTGTACCACCTAAAGTCTGACAAAGTTGGACATCTTAAATTTGTTAAAAATGTTTTATTTGCATTTAGTTCTTCTTTTGGATTTCCTACAAAATACATTACTATTGTTAAAATTAAAAATTCTGCAGCATCTGATTGTACTTGAATATTTCCTTGGTCATCTTCGGCTTCTTGTGTATGATCTAATATAGATAATTTATCTTGAAGAGTTAAAGCATTATCCCACCAATTTTTTAATTGTCCTGTGAATCCTGATACTAATAATGTTGCTACATTCTTTCTTGAATATTTTTAAGCTTATAGGCTAATCTAGCCTTCCCATTTCTTGTAGAGTATTTAATACTTCATATTCTGCTCTTCCATCTATATTCCATTCATAAATTGAATCTCCATCGTATTTGGTAGTATGAAATTTTGATCTTTCTTCATATTGAATATCTAGGGGACTAGGTCTTGGATAATAATTTCTAGTACTTACCATTTGCCAATCTTTTTTATTACTTCTAAGAGGTTTTCTTCTTCTTATTTTATTTATTTGATTTTCTCCTTCCTCTTTAAATTGATCTTCAATAGGTGAAATTATATCTTCATTACTTTCTGAACAACTTGAGTCTTCTAATAATATGTCATTATTTTTTATATTATCTAATGTATTTATTCTAGAAGTTTGAGTTTGAGCTTCTGTTGTTAAACTTTGCAATGTTTGAGATATTCTATTTAATATATTATCTGTATTATTTATTCTTTGAGTATTAACACTTTGAATTAACTCTTGTTCTCTTTCTCTAGTTAAGCTTCTTGGTTGAAAGTGAGGAGCTGAAATATTATTAGGAAATCTTGTAACTGGTCTTTGAATACTATCTATCTTAGTACTTATTACTTCTATATGTTGTGATATAGTATGAAGAATTTGATTTGTGTAATTATTTTGCTGATATAACTTTTGATATCATCCAAATTTATATTATTACCACTACTACTTGCTTAAGCTTCTCTGCCCTTTTTAAAAGGGGATGCAATTATATCTCCTTGTCCTATGTTAATTTTTACTTCTTGTTGTGACAGCCCACTTCCCTCTTAGGCGAACCAGAGGGTTCGGCGGACCGCCTGCCCAACTCTCGCCGGGACTCAGTCGTTCACTCATACAAATCAGAAATAGAACCACAAGAAAGAGCAAAACGAGGATCCACAACTTAAAACCAAACTTATATATATTGCTATCGCAGAAAGAAGTACAACCGTCGGGAATATAAAAGTTCTCAAGTCACCATACAACCAGCTCGTGCCAAGCACTAGGGCGAGAACCATTACAAAACAAAGAGCTAGACCAAGCTAGTCTATACCAAGCTCTCATCCTTGCGTGCCTTCCCCTGTTAAGGAAAACAAAACTAAAGGGATGAGCTAAAAGCTCAGTGAGGTTCCGAACACAGAATCAAGCCATAAATCAAACAATAAGTCATGAAACATTTATAACATTTACAATAAGTCACACATGAAAAGGATACGTTCGTTCATTCATTCGTTCGTTTGTTCGTTCTCCTATCATTCCCCTTATTCCTTCATTAGTTTGAAAATGCATTGTTCATTTATCAATAAAACCCTCGTTCGTTCGTTCGTTCGTTCATTTCATTCAACCCTTCCTGGGCATTGGCCAGGCTCCACCAACCTCCACCAACATACAAGGTAATACTCGAGTATACCATACGTTCACCCAAGTCACCAAGTCGCCCGACCAAGTCCGCTTCTGACTCGAGTCGATCAGTAACAAGGGCAAGGCCCAGTTCAGCCAAACGGCTTACATTCATGCGCAACTAGCATTTAATCATTTAATCATTGAAAATTTTACATTTATTTAGGTCGGGTGCGATAAAGTACACACTCGCCTAGAAAACTTGTTTTAACAATCATTGAAAGCACTTAACACATTATCAATCAATAATAACAAGCCAATAAGTCAAGGAAATATAACAACCAAGGAACACTCACCGAATTATGCAAAATAACATCCAAAATGTCCTATCGGATCTTACCCTCGGTCACCGAGAAAACCTATGATTTGACGAGAAAGAATATTACAATTCATCCAGCAAAACAAGTAAGTGGAATCAAGGAACTCAACTAGTTACGAGTAAAACGGATAAAGGTGACTTTAAAGTGAAAATAAAGCCATTTGGATCTGTGGACGGAAACAACTAGGGTGTCATAAACCAAACTCAAAGGATTATAACAGTTCCAATGGAAAACACTTGAATCAAAGTCAAGTCAGAATCCAACCAGATAGGTTCAGAAATATTATTTTTTCCGGAATCGTTTATGTGGTTCAAAATCAATAGACATTCAAGTAGGTATTATGGCCTACATGTCTTGACTGAGAAAACCTTAGGTCATACCTCGATATTTTGGTATGAAATAGTAAATAAACATTTGAAGGTTCAAATGGAAAAGGTATCATGTGTTAAGATGGAAAACGGGCATAGTATTTACCAAACGAAAAGATACAAGGTCACATAGAAGCTTAGCCCTTGAGCGAAAATTTGGGCAGCACGCCCTTTGTATTTCCTATTTCCAGCCATTTATGGCTTCTTTATTTTTCTCATTCAAACCCAAAGGTACACACACAACAATTTAATTTCAATAGCCGTTCAGTAAGCTCCAAGTAGTATAAGTACAATTCAAGCTAGGGAAAAGTCCGGAAATGAAAGTTAAGCTCTAAACCATAAAAACAGTTTTGACATCATTTTGCGGTTTTGGCACCATTGGCACTACGAGTATCGGATGGAGGTACAAGATACACCGTTTCGAAGCTAAGAGATAGTGCTACAATGTTGAAGAAGGCTACTCAGCCCAGTTTCTAGTACAATCAGGTCAAAAATTCAATATACTAAACCAGAACAGTAAAAATAGGTTCACCAACCGCATTCTGGTTCAAACATCATAAGTCAGGCTACCTGAGTCCAAATCAAGTGATTCCAAAGCCATCCGAAAGCTAAGATACAAGGCTACAATTATTCAGAAGACATTAACAACCAAATCAGAAGCATTCCCAATCAAATTAGCCAATCACTGAAGCAATTCTCATGTTCGGGTAGAACCAGGGCAGCAGGGGTATTTCAGTCTTTTCACAAGCTACGTTGCTCCGATTGACCTGAAATTTTGCAAGCATCTCTAAAATATTATTCCCTAAAACTTTCATGTTTTAACCCAAAGCTAATTCGGCCTCTAACTATGATAAACAGTGCCAGGCAGAATTGGGGAAAATTGGAACCCTAATCTGGAAAGTTTTGCTTCAAACCAGAAATTTTCCACTAATCATTACTATTATCATACCAAAGCTTCATTCTAACCCATACTAGCCCATCATACATGGCTAATCAACATTAAACATATAAAAACAGAAAAATTATGCATAAAATCAAAAATTCATCTAACACCACCAAAAGTCATGAAAACACCCACAAGATCACCTCCTTAACTTCCACAAGCCACTAATCGCCTATTATTAAGAGCAAAAGGAAATTGTCTAGAGAATTTACCTTGAAACTTGAGAAAAGATGATAGCCTTGGATTTCTTTTACAAGAATCACTCCACCAAGTCCTTTGTTCTCCCTTAGATAACACTCTTATGGAAGGGTTTACGATTTTATCGGTTGAAACTCCAAATTTTAGCAAGAAATGGAAGGAAAATTTGAAGGTTCTCTCTTGGTTTTTCTCTTTACAAGAGCCGGCCAACAAGCTAGAGAAATGAAGTTCTTTTTGGTCAATTGATGGTTAAATTGGTAAAGTAAGAAATTGGTCAAAGTCCAAAGGTTAACCACTAAGTGACACTTGTCACTATAATTAATGCATAACTATCCTTTTGTCTCTCCACTCTCATCCATATAACAACCTTCAATTATCTCTTAACACCTGGTAAAATAAATTCGGTATCCAAAACTTAACCTAACTGGCCGAATTTTTTCCGAACTTTTCGCACTAGCGGGTCCCACGTCCGGTATACGTTCTTAATTTCTCAAAAACTAACCGATACTAGAAAATCATCAAAAAAAGAATATTTACTCATAAAAATTATCTAGAAATTTTTCTAATAAAGAAAATACAGAAAAATATGCCATTAAATAGAATAAAACCCAGAAAATGAGAAAATTACGGGGTCTCACACTTGTAATGGAGGATGTATTGACGTTATTACTTGATCGTCATTTAATTTTCATTTTTTATATAAATTAGTTTGAACATTTATTTGTGGAGTATTATATATATCATTTATTCCTATTTTTGCAATACAGAATGATAACCAAGTAAAGAAAGGAAAATCAAATTTTCTAATTTCTAGTTCATTTTTCCATTCTAATATTAATTTTTCTTTGCACTTAGAAGATAATTGAGAAAACCAAATTCTTTTTCCTGTATTTTCTTCATCATCAAAATCTTCTTGTAAATATTTATGATTTATTTTATATTCTTTAATTATTACATTAATTTCTCCTTTCATCTGGGAGTGTGTTGGAGAATAATCTGATTGATTTTGATTAATTACCTCTGGAACAGGAGTTTTATATCTTTTGAGTCTAGTATCTCTTAAAGCTAGATATATAGGTGCATCTACTCCTAAATGAAATAAGGGTTTAACCGCAACTTGAATTAAACCTATATGAATATATCTATATCCTTTACTAAGATACTTTTGAATTGTTTTATGATTTAATAATGGAATAGTTTGATATTCTTTTTGGATAGAAGTAGTCTCTTCATGAGTTTTAACAGATAAAGCTGTTTTGAAATCTAAAGGGCCTATTCTATAAATATGTTCTATCTTTTCTTCTGGAATAGTCCAATCTGAATTTTTTACAGGCATATGATGTTGACCTTGGTCGATCAATCCTTGGTTTTGATGATTAACAAACCAAAATGTAGATTTGGGCTAATGTTTTTATGTGAGCAATTTGTTAGAACAGATTCTTGTGGCACAAAAGAAGAAGCAAAAACAGGGCACTCATGTGGGACGTCCGAAAGGAAGCTATCGGACGTCCGAAAGGATGAAGAACATCAGGAAGGAGTTTCTGTCGGACGCACATCGATCGTGTCGGACGTCCTAAAAATTCCTCGAAGATTTGATAACTCTCTGGACGACGTTCGGACACTGAAGCTCGGACGATAAAATTCCATCGGACGTCCGAACAACAACTTGACTGTTTTTCGGACGATGGGTTCGGACGATGACTAAGCCGTCGGACGTCTGACAGACCAACGGCTAGTTTCGACATCATTTAATATTTGACCGTTGGAGAGCCTTTTGGAGCCATTTCTCACCTTCTATAAATACCCCAAAACACAAGAAGACACAGGACTTTTGCCAACACAAAATACAAGCTTACAAGTGAGATTTTTGAGTAGAAAGATTCTTTGTTGGTTGTATAAGGGGTTGGGAAAGTTGGATTGTGAGGTTGCTCAAGTGAAGGTTACTCTCTAGGTGGAGTAAAACCTTGGTGAAGGTGAACCCTTCACTTGAAGTGGTAAAACCTTGGTGAAGGTTGCCTCATTTGTATAAAATAGTTCTTAATTGGGTGAGTGATCTTTCAAGTGTAGGTTGTTGAGGGTTAACTAGAATAGTTGTAAAACTCCTTGACTCAACCAAAGTGTGTTTGGGGTGAGGAAGGTGTGAGCCTTCACATGTACATCTTGGTTAGCATCGCCATCTATTGAAGAGGCTATTGGATTGATATTTGGTTTGCATTTCTTATCTTTTCTCTTTAATTAAGTTTTCTTTATTGTGCTTAAATTTGATATATCTTTGTGCATCATTGTGAAATTGTTTGTACTCATTGGGTTGCACCCGGCCTTACATATGATATTCATGACTTTGTACTATATTAGCTTGTTTTGAACTAGATCCTAATTTTAATTGTCTAAGAAATGCAGCCATGTTTAATATCCTATTTAAATTTTTTATCCTATCAGGAACAACCGAGCCTATGCGTGGAACATCCTATTGTGGACTTACCAACCGTCTTATAAAGCTTCAATGTTTTACCAATGATTAAGATAAAATTTTAAATCAGATATGTAAACATAAAAGCATGAATTAGAAAATTAAAATAAGATATCTTTCAAAACAATTTATAATTACGGTTTGGCTCTGATACCAGAACCAACTCAGGTATGGTGAAATATAAGCATATAAAACTTACAGGTAATCAAAGTAGCCTTTGAAACGGAAGCCTTTGAGATGAAATCAAATTTCGAATCTTTATTGAAAGGTTAAATAGAAGTGCGTACAAAGAAATTTAAAAATTGACAAAGGAGAGGTTTACAGAGAGATTCTTAGGATGGCTAAAAAACTCGATGCCCTTTCCTCTCATTTTGAATCCTATTTATAGAAACTTCTATCTTTGAATTTCATTTGCATTTCCATGCCGACACTTTCATTTGAATTTCATTTTCTTTAGTTGCCGACACCTTATCTTCTCCTGATTGGTTCTTTTGAGATTCTTATCTTATCTTAAAATTGGCATCTTTGAAATTGGCCGACAACTTTATCAAAAGTCTGTCGGGTCTTGAGCACAAAGACCACCAAATGGATCAAAAGTTGATTCCGATGACGATCCAGCTGACTCATCTTTTTTATCTTCTTCTTTTTTGTCTTGACTTTGCAAATAATTAAGGTATTCTTTGAGTATTTCTGGATTTTGCATCATTTTCTTCAATAAGAAATCATTTGCCGTAGTTTTTGATGTTGGGCAACTTTTCTCCTTTTCCTTCTTCTGTGGAGTAGTTGGGAAATTAACTCCTTTGGTAGATTGCTGATTTGGATTTGTCCATTTGAGTTTTTCTCCCGTCTCTAGGAATCTTAATACATTCTTTTGGTTACAAAATTGTTGATTGAATTCTATCCACCATTTGATTTTGAATTCTCGGACTAGTGACATTGGAAGTGGTTTTTCCGATTCTTGATGAACTTTGAAACTCCAGTAAAAAATCCATGATACTTTAAATTCCATGTGGAATAATATTGGCCTTGTGTATTCTTCTCCCCCTGCTTTTTTGAGATAAGTTTGAAATCCCATGAGGATGTTTGGAGGTAAAATTTCTGTTTGAGGACCAAACCATTTCCACCAATGATTGAACCAAATTGGGAATTCTCTGCTACAACTTTCTTTGAATGTGAAGATCAAGGAATGATTGAATGGTCTATACAAAAAAGCACGATACCATGCCATTTTGTAATCTTGATAAGTAAATCCATCTAGAATGAATCTGATTGAGAAAGATTTCTTTGAATAAAGAAAAGTCCATTCATTAGGAGAACAAACTTTCTTTATAATGCATTTTGAATGGCTGATGATTTCTGGATTCTTTTTATCTGGAATAGGGAAAATCTCAACAGATTGAGTATCAGTGAGAATTAATTCATAATAATCCAGATTTTTTGATGGATCATCTGGTTGCCAGAAATATTTTGGAGGAAAAAGTCTTTGAGTAAAAGAGTTAAGTGCATTGTAAAGAGGCACCTCTTGGAATCTGGTTAAAGTAATATGTTGAGTAATAGGTTTGGTAAAATATGGATTTTCATTGGTTTTTTTTTGGGGTTCTTGGAATTTGTTGAATGGGTCTTATTTGAGAAGAAGTTGGAGTACAAGCAGCTTGACTATAAGTCAATGCTGGAAAATCTTGCAATAATTGAAATCTATTTTGAGTTACAGGAGTAAGACTCATCTCATAGTCTTGAGAAGTTTTGGGTCTAGAACTTCCTGCTTTTGGATCCATGATCCTGCAAAATTAACATCAGTAAATAATTTGGCTAAGTTATTGGTAAAAGGACTTCCGTAGATTGTAGAAACTCCTTCATATCCTACTGAAAATGGGTATATTTGAATTAGAAAAGGTGTTCCTAATTGCAATTGATTTTTCTCTTTTATTTCATTTGGAAATTTATTTGCAAATTCTAAAGCTCTATTTATTGGTTTTATTGTTCCTTTATCTATGTCATGTTCTAAAAATCTGATTTTAGTTTGGAATAATTTCATTTTAGATGATGATAGAACTAATCCATTTTTCTTTATTATTTTTAAAAATATATTTAAATGTTTAAAATGTTGTTCTAATGATTCTGAAAATATTAATACATCATCTATATAAACTATGCTGAATGAACTATAGGGATTGAATATATCATTCATTATATTTTGAAATTCTGAGGGTGCATTTTTTAATCCAAATGTCATTACTTTCCATTCATAGTGACCAAAAGGTGTTATGAATGTTGTTTTATATCTATCTTCAGGGGCTATTATTATTTGTCAATATCTTAATTTTAAATCAAATTTTGAGAATATTTTTGCATTATATAACCTATTTAATAAATCCCTTTTATTTGGAATTGGGTATCTAATCCATTGTAAAACTTTATTTAATGGTTTATAATTAATAACTAATCTTGGAACTCCTCTTTCTTTTTAAGCTTGATTCATAACATAAAAATCTACGCAACTCCGAGGTGATTTTGACGGGGTTATTAATTCTTTGTCCATTAATGTTTTTATTTCTTTCTTACAAAATTCTAATAATTCAGCATTCATTTGTATAGGTCTAGCTTTTATTGGAATATTTTTCTCAGTACAATCTTTTTCATAAGGTAATTTTATTACATGTTGTTTTCTATCCCAAAAAGCATTCGGAATGTCAGCACAAACCTCTCTTTTTATTAATTCTTCTAATTCTAAAATTCTTTTTTGCATTTTTATTTCTTTTAGTTGTTCTTCAATTTTTAAATAAGATTTTTCTTCTTTTGTGTAATTTATATGTTGTTTAACTTTAGTAATAGTATTTATTATTTTATAAATAGAGGATGATTGTAATATTTGCAATTATCTTTGTCTTATTGGGGTTAAAAATTTAAAAGTAATAGTTTTTCCCATAATATTAGTAGAAACTCCTTCATATCCTACTGAAAATGGGTATATTTGAATTAGAAAAGGTGTTCCTAATATTATATCATTGCTTATATTTTTTACAATTAAAAAATTATGTCTAATACAATAATTATCATTACATATTGATCCTTTTGTGAATTTATATTTTACTTGTAAATTTTCTCCATTTGCTGCCATTAAAATTTCATTTCTTCTATCACAATATTTTGTAGGGATTATTCCTTCTTTCATACAACTTGAATCTGCTCCACTATTTAGTAAAGCTATACATGTTTCTTTAAAATCTTTTACTGGTATTGTGACTAAAGTATACCACTTTTGAAATGTTATTTTTTCTATTATATTTAAATATTGTTTCTCATTTGGAGGATCTCTTGTAAGCGCTTAATGTTTTTGAAGTAGAAGGTTGATTTTCTATTAATGTTATTTTTGCTTTTATTTCTAAATCTTTAGTTTACTTGATTTTTTAAATTATAGATTTCTGTTTGAAGATCTTTAGTAGTTTCTTTTTTCATATTGTTTATATTAGGATATTTATCTAGTAATTTTGAAATGCTAAAGGGTTCAATTATTTTTGGCATTTTTTCTTCTTGAATGATTAAACTTTTTAATCTTTCTAAATATTCCTTTTTTGCTAAGGGATCATCAATTTTTTCTATTATGTCTAATAAAAATTCTTTATCCTCCTTTTTTGTAATTACATTTATGTATTTTGGACCGTTGAGACAATTGCAATTTTCTTCACTTTCTGAACTACTTCTTTCATTATAATAATCTGTTGATCTTGATCCCTATCTTTTGATGTTTATAAAACAAATGGATGATACTAATATCTCTTCAAGATATACTTTCAGTTATGAAGTTATTTGATTCCATGAACAAGTGCAATTGAAAGAATACAAAGGTTGCTGAAAGCTGTCGAACGCTCAAAAAGACTGCATCGGACGTCCGAGAACCATTGAGTATCTTCGGACGCAGAAAACCAGCCTACCGGGCGTCCTAAGGAATTGAAGAAAATTCTCAGTTTTACATCATACCTTCGGACGCAGAAAACCAGCCTACCGGACGTCCGATAGAATTGAAGAAAATTTTTCAAACTCACTGCCTGCTGTCGGACGCAAACATCGGACGTCCGACAGTATCGGACACAAGCATCGGACGTCTGATACTCCAACGGCTAGTTGACTCTTCAGCTACTTTCTATCCGGTGGAAGAATTAATGAGATACTTTCTTGGCCCTATATAAATAGTGGATGGTCAGATACTTCAAACAACTTTTGCACACTGAAGATACAAAAGATCTAGAGTGAATTTAGTGAGAAAATACTCTTCAAAGAAGATTTGTAGTCTTAGTGGTGTGAGGTTCATTGTAAGCTTTTCATTTGTGAGTGAATACTTCATGAGTGTAGCTCTGTGAGGGTTGTCCTGAGGGATAGTAAAACGTCATGGCTTGACCGAGTGGAGTTCAGGGCAAGGAGGAGGTGAATCTTCCTTTGTACATAAGAGTGATTGTAATTCATCAACTTGAAGTAGCTTGTTTGAATTAACCTACAAGCTCAAGAGGAGTTGGGTATTTAATTGGTTTGCAATTCTTTCCTTTTTATTTACTTATTGTTACATTTGTGATCTGTACATTGTTTATCTCTTCTACTCACAAGCACTTGTGCTTTCTCATCAATTGCTCCATTGTGTGGTCGCCTAGAAAAGAAGTTATCTTCGGGTCTTACAATTGATATCAGAGCTTGGTCTCCTAGAAATTAAGCTCAAGCGGCTTAGGAGTAAAGATGACAACCAACAATGCTATGTTTTTTGAAGGACATTCTGTCATTAGACCACTTATGTTTAATGGGTCAAATTATGTCAGTTGTAAAGAAAGAATGATTATTTTTTTGTAATCTATTGATATTGAATTGTGGTTTATTATTAGTGAAGGTCCATATAATGTCTCTTTTATAGATGAAAATACTCATAAATCTAGACCAAAAATAAGAAGTGAACTGACTGCTATGGATAGAGCCCATCTCACCTTAAATGCAAAAGCCATGAATGTGTTACATTGTACTTTAGACTCAAATGAATCTATTAGAGTCAAAGGTTGCAAGTCAGCCAAGGAAATTTGGGATAAATTGAGAGAAATTCATAAAGGTAGTGAGAATTTTAGAGAACAAAAGAAATCCATTCTAGTTACCAAGTATGAATCGTTCAAGATGGAACCTCATGAAAACATTGATGAGATATACTGTAGATTCAATGACCTCATTAAGGACTTAGAGGTGCTGGAAAAAGAATATTCTCTAGGTGAGAAAAATAGAAAAATCCTGAATACCTTGTCCAATGATTGGGAAAATAAAGTGACTGCTATTGAGGATGCTAAAGATTTGAATACTATGCCTATTGAATCTCTTATTAATTCTCTAACCTCTTATGAGCTGAAACTTAAATCCAAAGTGCAAGAGGAGGAGGATGTGAAAGTAAGAAGGAGCATTGCTTTAAAAGCATCTCAAGATGAAGATGATTCTGCCTCCTTAGATGAAGAAGATGTGGAAGTTGATGACAGTGATCTTGCTCTCATCACAAGAAGTTTCATGAGAATTCTCAACAAAAAGAGATTTAGAAGAGGAGGATCTAGCAATTTAGATTCTAATCAATTCAACAATGCAAGAAATAAAGGAAAATATGAGGCCAACAAAAAGCAAGGTGACAAGTGCTTTGAATGCGGCCAACCTGGACATTATACAAGTGAGTGTCCAGTGAAGAAGAGAAAAGGTGAAAGAAAACCCAGATTCAACAACTTCTAGTTCACATGGAATAAATGCAACTCCGATGGTAAAATTTAAGAGGAAGAAGAATCTGCTCAATTGGCTTTCATGGCCATTGAAGATGATGATGTAACAACTTGTAACTCTCAATTTGAAAGTGATGATGAAACTGATGATGATCTTGAATCTTTTATTATAAAATTGCATGATAGTTTGAAAGCATCTTATGCTAGAAACAAGGAGTTAAAACAGAAAATTAATTTTTTGTTTTGAGATAATGCAAATCTTTTTCAACAAAATAAAAAGTTGAATGCTGAAAATGATTTCTTCAAAAAGAGTGAAACTGCTTTACACTTTGAGCTTGATAGAAAAACAAAGTTTTGTAAATTGTTTAAAAGGGAACAAGGTAATTTGAAAAGAAGAATGGATGGTTTAAATGAGTTGCTCCAATATAAAAAATAAGACTGTTTTCAAAGTAATAAATCAAAACCTCATTTTGGCACTCATCAGATAAGACTGAATCAAAATGCAAATGAGTTTGCTATCCATAGGAAAAGGCAAGTCAGATTTATTAAACCCGTTCATGTGAATAACTCTTTGGTTATGTGTAATTTTTGTTGTCAAAAAGGTCACATGAAAAGTGATTGTTATGTGAGGAAAAACATGAGAAGGGGCATGAAATGCATGTGGATAGTTAAATATGATGCTAACTCTAACATGTAGGTGATATTGGTAAGATTGATGAGATTCTTATTCATAATGCTTTTCTGTAATTCTTTTTTGAAGTTTCTGATGCTTAGAACTATTTTTTTTTATGTTTTTGAATATTACTAAATTTATATGATGTGTAAAAGAGAGAAAAAAGAATAATGCTAATCTCATGATGATTTACTGTGATTGCTGTCATTTCCCTGTTTTTACTTGAAATATTGGATTTTTTGTTATTGTTGTTAGATTATGATAGTTGGTTTTTACTCTCATCTTATGATGACAAAAAGGGGGAGAAATGGATGCAATGTGTAAGGGGGAGTTATTCTGAGATTATGAGTTTGACTCTTGAAAGTTTTGGATGCAATGATTGAGGGGGAGCTTATACTTATTTTTTATTTCTTTTCATCCATTGTTTTGTCATCATAAAAAAGGGGGAGAATGTTGATCTTGATCCCTATCTTTTGATGTTTACAAAACAAATGGATGATACTAATATCTCTTCAAGATATACTTTCAGTTATGAAGTTATTTGATTCCATGAATAAGTGCAATTGAAAGAATACAAAGGTTGCTGAAAGCTGTCGGACGATCAAAAAGACTGAATCAAACGTCCGAGAACCATTGAGTATTTTTGGACGCTGAAAACTAGCCTACCGGGCGTCCTAAGGAATTGAAGAAAAATTCTCAGTTTTACATCATACCTTCGGACGCAGAAAACCAGCCTACCGGACGTCCGATAGAATTGAAGAAAATTTTTTAAACTCACTGCCTGTTGTCGGACGCAAACATCAGACGTCCGACAGTATCGGACACAAGAATCGGACGTCCGATACTCCAACGGCTAGTTGACTCTTCAGCTACTTTCTATCCGTTGGAAGAATTAATGAGACACTTTCTTGGCCCTATATAAATAGTGGATGGTCAGATATTTCAAACAACTTTTGCACACTGAAGATACAAAAGATCTAGAGTGATTTTAGTGAGAAAATACTCTTCAAAGAAGATTTGTAGTCTTAGTGGTGTGAGGTTCATTGTAAGCTTTTCATTTGTGAGTAAATACTTCATGAGTGTAGTTCTGTGAGGGTTGTCCTGAGGGATAGTAAAACGTCATGGCTTGACCGAGTGGAGTTCAGGGCAAGGAGGAGGTGAATCTTCCTTTGTACACAAGAGTGATTGTAATTCATCAACTTGAAGTAGTTTGTTTGAATTAACCTACAAGCTCAAGAGGAGTTGAGTAGTTAATTGGTTTGCAATTCTTTTCTTTTTATTTACTTATTGTTACATTTGTGATTTGTACATTGTTTATCTCTTCTACTCACAAGCACTTGTGCTTTCTCATCAATTGCTCTATTGTGTGGTCGCCTAGAAAAGATGTTGTCTTCGGGCCTTACATAATCATCTTCTGTGCTTTGTTCTTTTCCATTTATTAATTTATTTTTTATATCTTCCTCTTCTGCACCGATTTCATTTTTTTTCTTTCAATTTACATTTATTTGCTTTATGTCCTACTTTCCCACATTTATAGCAGACAATTTTCTTTTTATAAAATTTTTTGCTTTTCTTTTTGTCATAATTTTCGTCTTTATTAAATTTTTTATATCTGATGTATTTTTTGTCCTTTTTATTTTTCTTTTTGTATGCTGATGGTGATTTAATTCTTTTTATACCAAATGCTTCACAAAATGATCCTATTTCTTTTGTTTTTGAACCATACTTAATTTGAAGTTTTAATTCTGAACATAATATTAATCCTTCTTTTTTCACAAAAGCAAATAATTGTCCAAAAGTAATATTTTCGAATGAAATAACATCTGTTCCCATTTCTTTTTGTAATTGTTTTACTTGATTTTTTAAATTATTGATTTCTGTTTGAAGATCTTTAGTAGTTTCTTTTTTCATATTGTTTATATTAGGATATTTATCTAGTAATTTTGAAATGCTAAAGGGTTCAATTATTTTTGGCATTTTTTCTTCTTGAATGATTAAACTTTTTAATCTTTCTAAATATTCCTTTTTTGCTAAGGGATCTGTGACGCCCCCACTTCTCCCTAAGGCGAACCAAAGGGTATTCGCAGGACGCCTGCCCAACTCTCGCCAGAACTCACTACAATCCACAATTTAAAAGTTCAAAATACTTCAAATACCTCCAATACATAATTAAAGTACTTCAAAATATCTCACACTTACAATTAATCAGCTCTCAAGCTTAATACAACCCAAAAGAATATTTACTACAGCCATCTGCTGTAATACAACTTAAAATCTTCAAAAGAAAACAATCTAGTACTATTCACGAGCACTCTTGGTCTCGAACCCTGTTAAAGAAACCCAAAACGTGGGATGAGCTACACAGTCCAGTGAGGTTCCAAGACCCTCTAGCAATTCTAATAAATCAAGTAATTGAGCATACTGCATGTATGGTTCAAGATTGCACATTGGCATCTGATTGTACTTGAATATTTCCTTGGTCATCTTCGACTTCTTGTGTATGATCTAATATAGATAATTTATCTGGAAGAGTTAAAGCATTATCCCACCAATTTTTTAATTGTCCTGTAAATTCTGATACTAATAATGCTGCTACATTTCTTTCTTGAATATTTTTAAGCTTATAGGCTAATCTAGCCATTCCCATTTCTTGTAGAGTATTTAATACTTCATATTCTACTCTTCCATCTATATTTCATTCATAAATTGAATCTCCATCGTATTTGGTAGTATGAAATTTTGATCTTTCTTCATATTGAATATCTAGGGGACTAGGTTTTGGATAATAATTTCTAGTACTTACCATTTGCCAATCTTTTTTATTACTTCTAAGAGGTTTTCTTTTTCTTATTTTATTTATTTGATTTTATCCTTCCTCTTTAAATTGATCTTCGATAGGTGAAATTATATCTTCATCACTTTCTGAATAACATGAGTCTTCAGATAATATGTCATTATTTTTTACATTATCTAATGTATTTATTCTAGAAGTTTGAGTTTGAGCTTCTGTTGTTAAACTTTACAATGTTTGAGATATTCTATTTAATATATTATCTGTATTATTTATTCTTTGAGTATTAACACTTTGAATTAACTCTTGTTCTTTTTCTCTAGTTAAGCTTCTTGGTTGAAAGTGAGGTGCTGAAATATTATTAGGAAATCTTGTAACTGGTCTTTGAATACTATCTATCTTAGTACTTATTACTTCTATATGTTGTGATATAGTATGAAGAATTTGATTTGTGTAATTATTTTGCTGATATAACTTTTGATATCATCCAAATTTATATTGTTACCACTACTACTTGCTTCAGCTTCTCTGCCTTTTTTAAAAGGGGATGCAATTATATCTTCTTGTCCTATGTTAATTTTTACTTCTTGTAATGGAGGATGTATTGACGTTATTACTTGATCGTCTTTTAATTTTTATTTTTTATATAAATTAGTTTGAACATTTATTTGTGGAGTATTATATATATCATCTATTCCTATTTTTGCAATATAGAATGATAACCAAGTAAAGAAAGGAAAATCAAATTTTCTAATTTCTAGTTCATTTTTCCATTCTAATATTAATTTTTCTTTGCACTTAGAAGATAATTGAGAAAATCAAATTCTTTTTCCTATATTTTCTTCATCATCAAAATCTTCTTGTAAATATTTATGATTTATTTTATATTCTTTATTTATTACATTAATTTTTCCTTTCATCTGGAAGTGTGTTGGAGAATAATCTGATTGATTTTGATTAATTACCTCTGGAACAAGAGTTTTAAATTTGAATGTTGAAGTACTTTCTATAGGAAAATTTGTATCAATTGATTCATAATTAGATCTTCTAGCTGGTATCTAAGAATGGCTTGAAGTGGAAGGTCTTTCTCTAAATGAAGAAAATCTTAGTAAAACTTTTCCATCAGGTTCTTCTATAATATCTTCCGGATTTGTTTGTTCTATACTCCTTGGTGCTTGTGGATTTTGAATTATAAATTCACTAGGTATAGTAATTTCATTCCATTTTAATCTTTTTGGAGTGTAAGTAGTAGGTCTATCAGCATCAACTTGTAATAATGTTGTTTTTTCTTTTAAAGTGGGAGTCATTATAAATTTTGGATTTAATTGTGAAGACAAAAGTCTATAATACATTCTATAAATTACAGCAAAATTCTTTGTATGTTTTTCAAATTCGTCACATTGTAAATGAATATCCAATATTACTGAATTCAAAACATGTGGATCTGTTAAATCTACGGAAAAATTTGGAGCACAGTTAAAAAAAATTGGTCCATTACATACATTTGTTTGAATCGTCGATAAAAGTGAAGTTTTATATCTTTTGAATCCATTATCTCTTAAAGCTAGATATATAGGTGCATCTACTTCTAAATGAAATAAGAGTTTAACCGCAACTTGAATTAAACCTATATGAATATATCTATATCCTTTACTAAGATACTTTTGAATTGTATTATGATTTAATAATGGAATAGTTTGATATTCTTCTTGGATAGAAGTAGTCTCTTCATGAGTTTTAATAGATAAAGCTGTTTTGAAAGTTAAAGGGTCTATTCTATAAATATGTTCTATCTTTTCTTCTGGAATAGTCCAATCTGAATTATTTACGGGCATATGATATTCATGACTTTGTACTATATTAGCTTGTTTTGAACTAGATCCTAATGTTAATTGTCTAAGAAATGCAGCCATGTTTAATATCCTATTTAAATTTTTTATTCTATCAGGAACAACTGAGTCCATACGTGGAACATCCTATTGTGGACTTACCAACTGTCTTATAAAGCTTCAATGTTTTACCAATGATTAAGATAAAATTTTAAATCAGATATGTAAACATAAAAGCATGAATTAGAAAATTAAAATAAGATATCTTTCAAAATAATTTATAATTACGGTATGGCTCTGATACCAGAACCAACCCAGGTATGGTAAAATATAAGCCTATAAAACTTACAGGTAATCAAAGTAGCCTTTGAAACGGAAGCCTTTGAGATGAAATCAAACTTCGAATCTTTATTGAAAGGTTGAATAGAAGTGCGTACAAAGAAATTTAAAAACTGACAAAGGAGAAGTTTACAGAGAGATTCTTAGGATGGCTAAAAAAACTCGATGCCCTTTTCTCTCATTTTGAATCCTATTTATAGAGACTTCTATCTTTGAATTTCATTTGCATTTCCATGCCGACACTTTCATTTGAATTTCATTTTCTTTAGTTGCTGACATCCTATCTTGTTGCCAATACCTCATCTTCTCCTGGTTGGTTCTTTTGAGATTCTTATCTTATCTTAAAATTGGCATCTTTGAAATTGGCCGACAACTTTATCAAAAGTCCGTCGGGTCTTGAGCACAGGGACCACCAAATGGATCAAAAGTTGATTCCGAGGACTATCCTGCTGACTCATCTTTTTTATCTTCTTCTTTTTTGTCTTCACTTTGCAAATAATTTAGGTATTCTTTGAGCATTTCTGGATTTTGCATCATCTTTTTCATTAAGAAATCATTTGCCATAGTTTCTGATGTTGAGCAACTTTTCTCCTTTTCCTTCTTCTGTGGAGTAATTGGGAAATTAAGTTCTTTGGTAGATTGCTGATTTGGATTTGTCCATTTGAGCTTTTCTCCCGTCTCTAGGAATTTTAATACATTCTTTTGGTCACAAAATTGTTGATTGAATCCTATCCACCATTTGATTTTGAATTCTCGGACTAGAGACATTGGAAGTGATTTTTCTAATTCTTGATGAACTTTGAAACTCCAGCAAAAAATCCATGGTACTTTAAATTCCATGTGGAATAGTATTGGCCTTGTATATTATTCTCCCCCTGTTTTTTTGAGATAAGTTTGAAATCCCATGAGGACGTTTGGAGGTAAAATTTCTGTTTGAGGACCAAACAATTTCCACCAATGATTGAACCAAATTGGGAATTCTCTGCTACAACTTTCTTTGAATGTGAAAAACCAGGAATGATTGAATGGTCTATACAAAAAAGCACGATACCATGCCATTTTGTAATCTTGATAAGTAAATCCATCTGGAATGAATCTGATTGAGAAAGATTTCTTTGAATAAAGAGAAGTCCATTCATTAGGAGAACAAACTTTCTTTATAATGCATTTTGAATGGCTGATGATTTCTGGATTCTTTTTATCTGGAGTAGGGAAAATCTCAACAGATTGAGTATCAGTGAGAATTAATTCATAATAATTCAGATTTTTTGATGGATCATCTGGTTGCCAGAAATATTTTGGAGGAAAAAGTTTTTGAGTAAAAGAGTTAAGTGCATTGTAAAGAGGCACCTCTTGGAATCTGGTTAAAGTACTATGTTGAGTAATAGGTTTGGTAAAATATGAATTTTCATTGGTTTTTTCTGGAGTTCTTGGAATTTGTTGAATGGGTCTTATTTGAGAAGAAGTTGGAGTACGAGCAGCTTGACTATAAGTCAATGCTGGAAAATCTTGCAATAATTGAAATCTATTTTGAGTTACAGGAGTAGGACTCATCTCATAGTCTTGAGGAGTCTTAGGTCTAGAACTTCCTGCTTTTGGATCCATGATCCTGCAAAATTAACATCAGTAAATAATTTGGCTAAGTTGTTGGTAAAAGGATTGGTTTTCTTTATAACAATATTGAATCTCTTCTTGAGAACGGTTGGCTTTTTTGAGAACGTCTATAAAAATAGTATTAGAATGAATTCGTCTTTGAAGAAGAAAAGCACGTTCTTTTGGAGTAAGGACTGAGAAATAGCTAGGTTTAATATATGTGACGCCCCCACTTCTCCCTATGGCGAACCAAAGGATATTCGCAGGAGGCTTCCTAACTCTCGCCAGGATTCAAGCAATTACGTTCAAACTTATAACGGTACTAGACATCACACCCAGATAATATAAATGTAATTAGTGCAAAAGCGTTCAAGTTTAACAATACTCAACAATTACCAAATCCATATCACGGGTTTCCAAATACATCCCAAAATATACAATAGTCAAAATGTCTAGTCAATAGAATTGGAACCCTATTACAAAAGTCTACAAAATACTCAAAATGAAAATTTCCTCCGAGTCCCATTCAAGCTCAATCCTGTTAAGAAAAACAAATCTACAGGGTGAGCAAAACGCTCGTGAGGCCAAGAACACACATGCAAGCACATTGTTCAAGTAACAATCTCAAATTGACAAGTCAGCAATAATATATGCATGATTAACAATTTACGAGGAAAGTAACCATAAATAATTCAAGGATACTGGAGTTCTCAGGAGTTATGTTCCACTTGCACGATCAATAACCTCCACGAATTGACACTCCGTCAATCGGATAGGTTTAGTCCATAGAACTCCACCTAACCTGTCCCCTTTCACCTTACATACCCGTGTTTCGGGTCCGCCTGTCATTTGTTTAAGACAATACTACTCGAGTATGCCAAGCAAGATCTCTCACTAGATCAAGTTTTTCAGTTGTTCCCATGGTTTACCAAGGAGTCCGACCAAACCCATGTCGATTCGAGTTTAAGGTTCGCCAATGAGATGTGGGCGTCCCCCAAGCGTGTTCGAGTGTCGAGAAGATTCACTCCAACGACGTATGCAGCCATAACATACTATTTCAAGTTAAGCAAGCAAGTAACATGTGCAAACAATTGAGACATTCGAGTATTTCAAGTGCGAGTCATTTATTTCAAGCGAGAACGGGTGCGATAAAGTACACTCCCGTCTCGAATTTTAAAATCTCAAGTATGATAACAAGTAAACATGTATCTGGTTCACAGTAGTTCAAGTAACATATACTTGATACTCACCAAGTAAACAAGAAGAAACAGCACTCGAAGTTCAAGCGTCCACCGAGGGATCCTCTTGAAGTTCCTCTTGTGTGCCTGAGCAATTAATAAGAATTTATCACTCAAAATCTCCAATTATTACAAAAATTGTACTTAATGCACAATCTAAGAAAATCTCAAAGAAAATGAATCCCAACCACTCGTAAATCGGGGTTCAAAGATGGGATTTTATAGCACAAAAGCAATTGAGGTTTCTGTGAGGACCCAAAAATTTCCTTATTTTATTTTATTTTACTGGTTTAATTAATTATTTAGTTCGACTATTTAAAATCCATTTATATGAAAAAACACCTCTTTTATGTTTTTAAAATGTTTTGTTAGAAAAAGTTACTTTTCGAAAACTCGTTTAGTTCGGGACAACAAGTACACGTTTTTCGAGACTATATTTGAATTGAGAGTGTATTAATTTTGAAAAAATAAGAATGATCAATAGTAGATTAATAAAAGTCGTGAGGACTCGTAAAAATATATTTATTTTAAACTCCTGTTACGAGCTTATTTAAATATTTAATTATCTATTTGCTCCAAATATTATTTTCTAACCTTTTTAGACCCAATTGTATGGAACTATGACTTACATGTATTTTTAAAATGACTTGTTACGAAAATTAATTTTTGAAGGTTCGTTTAGTGAAAATAGTGAATACGCGTTTGGAGACAGTGATCGATTTGAGAATATAGTGAGTTTGGAAAATTAGAGACTTATACATTAGTCTTAAAATAGATATTTTTATGTTTAAATACTCAAGTATTAGCTAGTAGTACAATCGTTATAAGAATTTTTTGGAAATTCCACTTTATCGTGCACAAATCGGAAATACGCGTTTTCACATGCACGATTTAATTAAGGGACTTAAGACCTTTATTTCTAAATTATTAAGAGTGAATAATAATAGTATGAATACAAGTGCATTAGAGATTTAGTGCACTAGTGAAACAAATTCGAAAGAAATCGAGCACGAAATGCGCGCGCGCGAGGGAGAGTTGGCTTTTGGAGCAATTCTTGTCCACAAATTTCAAAGCTTCTCACGGAAGCTTATCATCAGCCATCATCCCTTCTTTTCCTTCTTCATTCCAGCCGTGCAACTCTAAGGAAAAATAAGACCAAGTTCTTCATTTTTCCTTCATCGATTCTTACTTCAAATCTGTTAAGCCCGAAAACAACCAATGAGACAATTAACAAGAAAGCAAGACTGCTTGGGAGTAGAAGAGATAATCAATTTAAAGAACACAAACGTAACAATAAGTAAATAAAAAGGAAAGAATAGCAAACCAATTAACTACTCAACTCCTCTTGAGTTTGTAGGTTAATTCTAACAAGCTACTTCAAGTTGATGAATTACAATCACTCTTATGTACAAAGGAAGGTTCACCTCCTCCTTACCCCGAACTCCACTCGGTCAAGTCAGGACGTTTTACTATCCCTCAGGACAACCTTCACAGAACTACATTCATGAAATATTCACTCACAAATGAAAAGCTTACAATGAACCTCACACCACTCAGACTACAAATCTTCTTTGAAGAGTATTTTCTCACTAAAATCACTCTAAATCTTTTGTATCTTCAGTGTGCAAAAGTTGTTTTAAGTATCTGACCAAGAAAGTGCCTCATTAATGCTTGCAAGGGATAGAAAGTAGTTGAGCAGTCAACTATCCGTTGGCAGTGTCGGACGTCCGGTAGCCCTGTTTTGTGCGTCCGACAGCAGGCAGAGAGTTTAAGGGATTTTCTTCAATTCTTTCGGACGTCCGGTAGGCTAATTTTCTGCGTCCGAAGGTATGATGTAAAACTGAAAATTTTTTTTCAATTCCTTTGGACGTTCGATAGGTTGGTTTTCTACGTTCGAAGATACTCAATGGTTGTCAGACGTCCGATGCAGTCTTTTTGAGCGTCCGACAGCTTTCAGCAACCTTTGTTTTCTTTCAATTGCACTTGTTCATGGAATCAAATAACTTTATAACTGAAAGTACATCTTGAAGAGATATTAGTAATATCCATTTATTTTGTAAACATCAAAAGATAGGGATCATGATCAACATTCTCCCCCTTTTTGATGATGACAAAACAATGGATGGAAGGAAGGAAAAAGATTGAGCAAATAAGCATAAACTCCCCCTCACTCATTGCAACCAAACTTATAATTTCAGAATAACTCCCCCTAACACATAGCATCCATTTCTCCTCCTTTTTGTCATCATAAGATGAGAGTAATAACCAGCAACCACAATCAAACAACAATAACAGAGAATCTAATATTTCAAGTAAAAACAGAGATATGACAGCAATAACCAACATATCACAGAGAATTGAAATCAAAAGACGTACCAAACAGAAAATTATCAAACCAAATCATCATTAGATCAGCGTTATTCTATTCTTCCTTTAATTTTTAGGTTCTTGAAAACTAGTATCATGTCTAACTATCCACATGCATTTCATGCCACTTCTCATATTTTTTCTCACATAACAATCACTTTTCATGTGATCTTTTTGACAACAAAAAATACATATAACCAAAGAGTTATTTACATGAACAGGTTTAATAAATCTTACTTGTCTTCTCTTATAAATAGCAAATTCATTTGCAGCAGAATTTATCTTAAAATGAGGTTTTGATTTATTACTTTGAAAACAGTCTTATTTTTTATGTTGGAGCAACTCATTTAAATTATCCATTCTTCTTTTCAAATCATTTTGTTCCTTTTTGAACATTTCACAAAAACTTATTTTTCTATCAAGCTCAAAGTGTAAAACAGTCTCACTCTTTTTTAAGAGATCACTTTCAGTTTTTAACTTTTTATTTTCTTGAAAAAGCCGTGTATTGTTCTGAAAAAGAAAGTTAATTTTATGTTTTAATTCCTTGTTTCTAGCATAAAATTCTTTCAAGCAAGCATGCAATTTTGTAATGAAAAATTCAAGATCATCATCAGTTTCATCATCACTTTCAAATTGAGAGTTACAAGTTGTTACCTCATCATCTCCAATGGCCATGAAAGCCAATTGAGCAGATTCTTCATCCTCTTCAATTTCACCATCGGAGTTGCATTCATTCCATGTGAACTGAAAATTGTTGAATCTTGATTTTCTTTCACTTTTCTTCTTTTTTATTGGACATTCACTTGCATAGTATCCAGGTTGGTCGCATTCAAAGCACTTGTCAGTTTGTTTTTTGTTGAACCCTAGCTTCCTTTTGTTTCTCAAGTTGTTGGACTGATTCGGAAAGGAGTTGCTAGGCCCACCTTTTCTGAATCTCCTCTTGTTGAGTATTCTTTTGAAATCTCGTGTGATGAGTGCAATATCACTATCATCACTTTCCATGTCATCTTCACTCACGGAGGCTGTATCATCTCCATCTTGTGAAGCTTTCAGAGCAATATTCTTTCTCACTTTTGTGTCTTCTTCCTCCTGCACCTTGGACTTGAGTTTTAGCTCATAAGAAATCAATGAATTAATGAGAGATTCAATAGGCAAGGTATTTAGATCTTTGGCTTCCTCAATGGCAGTCACTTTACTCTCCCAATCCTTCGATAAAGCATTCAGAATTTTTCTGTTTTTCTCACCTAGAGAGTATTCTTTTTCCAGCACCTCCAAATCCTTAATGAGGTCATTGAATCTACAATACATCTCATCAATGTTTTCATGAGGTTCCATCTTGAACGATTCATACTTGGTAACTAAAATGGATTTCTTTTGTTCTCTAACATTCTCACTACCTTCATGAATTTCTCTCAGTTTATCCCAACTTTCCTTGGCTGACTTGCAGCTTTTGACTCTAATAGATTCATTTGAGTCTAAAGCACAATGTAACACATTCTTAGCTTTTGCATTTAAGGTGAGATGAGCTCTATCCATAGCAGTCAGTTCACTTTTTATTTTTGGTCTAAATCTATGAGTATTTTCATCTATAAGAGAAACATCATATGGACTTTCACTAATAATAAACCACAATTCAATATCAATAGATTGTAAAAAAATAATCATTCTTTATTTCCAACTCACATAATTTGACCCATTAAACATAGGTGGTCTAATGACAGAATATCTTTCAAAAAACATAGCATTGTTGGTTGTCATCTTTACTCCAAAGTCGATTGAGTTTAATCTCTAGGAGACCAAGCTCTGATACCAATTGTTAGGCCCGAAAACAACCAATGAGACAATTAACAAGAAAGCAAGACTGCTTGGGAATAGAAGAGATAATCAATTTAAAAAACACAAACATAACAATAAGTAAATAAAAAGAAAAGAATAGCAAACCAATTAACTACTCAACTCCTCTTGAGTTTGTAGGTTAATTCAAACAAACTATTTCAAGTTGATGAATTACAATTACTCTTATGTATAAAGGAAGGTTCACTTCCTCCTTGCCCCGAACTCCACTCGGTCAAGTCAGGACGTTTTACTATCCCTCAGGACAACCTTCACAGAGCTACACTCATGAAGTATTCACTCACAAATGAAAAGCTTACAATGAACCTCACACCACTAAGACTACAATCTTCTTTGAAGAGTATTTTCTCACTAAAATCACTCTAGATCTTTTGTATGTTCAGTGTGCAAAAGTTGTTTTAAGTATCTGACCAATCACTATTTATATATGACCAAGAAAGTGCCTCATTAATGCTTCCAACGGATAGAAAGTAGCCGAACAGTCAACTATCCGTTGGCAGTGTCGGACGTCCGGTAGCCCTGTTTTGTGCGTCTGACAGCAGGCAGAGAGTTTAAGGAATTTTCTTCAATTCTTTCGGACGTTCGGTAGGCTGATTTTCTGCGTTCGAAGGTATGATGTAAAATTGAAAATTTTTTTTCAATTCCTTAAGACGTCCGGTAGGCTGGTTTTCTGCGTCCAAAGATACTCAATGGTTGTCGGACGTCTGATGCAGTCTTTTTGAGCGTCCGACAGCTTTCAGCAACCTTTGTTTTCTTTCAATTGCACTTGTTCATGGAATCAAATAACTTTATAACTGAAAGTACATCTTGAAGAGATATTAGTAATATCCATTTATTTTGTAAACATCAAAAGATAGGGATCATGATCAACAAAATCTCCACCAAATCACCTCAAATTTTAACTACACTTTGCTAAACACTTGGTGATCATCTTAAGCTAGAAAAAGGGCTTCATTTCCACGGTTTTCTTGAGCTTCAAAGTGACCAAAAATTCTGATTTAGTCATCAAGAGAGGTAATGAACGATTAACCTCTTAATTCTTGATTTATGGAAGTTAGATTACACTCATGAGCTCTTGGATTCTCATGGGTAGCTTTAAATTGTTGTAAAATTGGTGAGTGGGCTCTATGAACTCCCACTTTGATGGAAAGACTGATTTGATGATTGATGATGAAATTAATGATGATTTAGTGCTTATATTACTGGATTAATGTTGAATTGTTGGTAGAAAATCAAAGGAGGTGTTTGGATCAAAAGTGACCATTTTACCCCTGCTTTGTCGGACCACTTTTCTGCAAAATTTTGAGATTCTAATAGCTCAATTATGTTGTTTACATGTTATATTGGTTGTGTAAAAGGTTTCATTGAAAAATAACTTTATTTGGTCACCCAAATGTTGGATTTACGACAGCTTAGCAATCTGGAAATGTATCTCGTATTCACCCAGGCAGTGTATTTGTTTCGGCTATATCTTTTTACTCCGCTATCAGAATTGAGTGCTGTTTGTGGCACTGGAAAATAGACATTCCCAGCTTTCTAACGGTATAAAATTCACATTCTGGTTCCATTTGAATGAGCCAAACCATTCGTTTGAAATCCACTATCCTGTTTTGTTGCTTCTTGCAAATTGATGCTCACGAATGAGCTGTTTATGGACAGATTTTGAAAATGGTTTCTTCTGAGAAAATATAGCCTTATGAGTCTATTTTCTAACTCCACCAACCATGCTAAATTCTGAGTTGAATTGAGTGATTTATGATCCAAATTCAAAACTGACTTTGTGAACGAAAACAGTGTTTTGGACAGATTTGAAACTAACTAAGGTTTGGGACTTGTTATCCAAAGTTTCTTATTGTAAATCATCTATCGAATGTATCTTGAACATATTTTGGACATTTCCTACTGGAATGAACCATGTTTGAGATGTTCCTTGACCAAATGTTTGGAAACGGCAAAACGGAAGTTCAAAGGCAGCTTAGCCTTAGAATTTCTTGTGATTTCAACGGTTTTGTTAACCACTTTCTGTGCTTATTTCTATATGAAATTTGGTAGAGGAACAACCCTTATATGGTAGTGTTACACTGCTAATTTTGGTGTTATTCCGAGGCTGTTTCATTTCTCAACTAAACTTCCAAAGTTCATGACTTGATTTTGGAAAATCCTTGTTTAATAAAGAAATTTGGGTAACTTTGAACTACCATATCTTGGTTCTCAAAACTTCAATTCTCATTCCGCTTGCTCCATTTTAAACTTTGATTGCAACTCTAGTTGAGTTTCAAATTTGAGAGTCTAGTTCCAATTCTGTGAATTTTACCGAATTTTCCAAGTTGGCAAAAAATCAACCCCGAAACTGTCTCACAAGCCAAAACAGCAACTTTGGTACAAATTTTGAATACCTTCCATTTGGAAGCATGGAAAAGTATCTTCTATAAACTTTTAGCACTTTGGAAGTAGTTTTCAACGGTACCAAGTTTTCCAATTTTGGACTCATAGAGAGTGAGATCTGATTTTTCAAAATTTGCTTGCCGAATCTGAAATTTTCGAACTTAAAGGAAATTGAGGGTTTCAAACTCTCCATTTTACTCCGATATTGCTAGACCGTTTTACACTTGATTTCAAAGGCGAGAATCAAATTTCTCTTGTGTTTTTAAAACCCACTTCCGAGTCTCGACTATAAATAATTAAGGCTCAATTCATGAATTTTCCATAGAATGAATACTAGTACAACTTTCTTTGATAAGTAGGAGTTCTAAGTGATAGTGTATAATAATTGATGATCATTTGCTCAGGTGCCCAAGGAGACCTTCAAGAGGAACTCGAAGTGGACGCCTAAACACTTGTTTGAGTACTTACGCACTTGTTTTGAATAGGTGAGTATTCCATAGAGAAGTACGTAATTTGAATAAGTCTATGACATACTTAATCCATAATCATTAAGTGTTAAGTGCTACATGTTAAGTATTTACCACACTCATGCATATTTAAGTAATGTATACTTGAATTACTCGACATGAAATACTTGAATTATATATTTATGTGATGTGTTTAAATGATTAATCATGCTATGGCTGCATAAGTCGGTTGGAGTGAATCTCCTCGACTCTTAAGTGGTAAAAGTGGGAAACGGCCAATGGCGGCTCATTAAAATGACTAGTGTCTACTAATTAACCGTGATTGCTACCGTTAACCGTCAACCGTTAACCGTTTACCGTAATTACTTACCATTTCCCTATCTATTTGATTACCTGGTACTTGATTACTTGATTATCGTAAATTACATGTTTACATGAAATTATCAAATATTACTTATGTGTTTATGTGTTAATTGTTGCTAGTAATTGCTCATATGAAATTGTCCATCATTTTAAGGCGAGTGTGTACTTTATTTCACACGACCTACCAAAATAATAAATTTTTACCGTTAGCCAAGTTATTTGATTACTTGTGCATGTTGTAAGCTCTAAGTTGAACTTGGACCTTGCCCTTGGTTACTGACCTACTCGAGTCAGGACTGGGCTCGGTCAGGTAGGTTGGAACCCTGGGCCACCGTTTCGGTATACTCGAGTATTACCACTGGAGAGATAAGGTGATGGCCAGACAGTATCATGGGGACCGGAAGTTATAAGGTGCAGTTGACCGAAATAGTTCCAATGGAACACCGTATCCTTCAATGTGTGTTTATTTTACATAATGATAACCGTTTCATGCAAATGTGCTATACATGTGATGTGCTCAAATTACTCGTAGAATGATAATTGTCTCATGTTCCTATGTCAACGTACAACCCTGAATCATACATGTGGTATGCTCCCTTTACTTGATTTAATAGAACTGCTAGAATGTCTTGGAACCTCACTGGACTGTGTAGCTCATTCTACGTTGTGGATTTCTTTTACAGGGTTCGAGACCAAGAGTGCCCGAAAATAGTACTAGATTGCTTTCTTTTGAAGATCTTAAATTGTACTATAGTGGATAGCTGTAGTACATATTCCGTTGGGTTGTATTTAAGCTTGAAAGTTAATTTAATGTAAGTGTGAGAATATTTTGGAGTACTTTAATTATGTATTGAAGTTATTTAAAGTATTTCAAGTTTTTGAATTATGGATTGTACCGAATCCTGGCGAGAGTTGGGCAGGGGTCCCGCCGATACCCTTGGATTTGCTCTTGGGAGAAGTGGGGGCGTCACAGTTTCATCTTGGAAATCAAGTTTAATACGCTCAAATAACATCAAAGGAATAAGGAGGATTCAAAAATCTCCATTTCCTTACGATTCAGAAATTTCAGTTTTGGTATGAGATTTTTGAAAAATCGTATCTCATTCTTTACAAGTCCAAAATTGGAAAACTTGGTGTCATTGAAAACCTCTTCCAAAGTACTAAAAGTTCCTGGAATACACTTCTCTAAGATGCCAAATGAAAAACATTCAAAAATGAGCTCAAAGTCGTTGTTTTGGCTCATAAGGCAGATTTAAGTTGGCTTTTGGCCAAATTTGAAAATTCGGCAAAATTCAGTTGATTGGAACTAGCTTTTGAAATTTGTAACTCTATTAGTGTTATTATCCAAGTTTACAACAAAATAAGCAGAATGAGAATTGAAGTTTCGAGCACCAAGATATGGTAGTTCAAAGTTACCCAAATTTTCTTGTTAAACAAGGGTTTTCCCAACTCGAGTCATGAACTTTGGTAATTTATTTGAGCCATGAAACGGCCTCGGAATAACACCATAATTAGCAGTATAATACTACAATATAAGGGTTGTCCCTCTACCAAATTTCATGCAGAAATAACTTCAGAAAGGCAGTCAACCAAACATCCAAATTTTCGAAAAATCCTAAGACAGAACTGCCTTGAGCCTTTTGTTTTCCATTCCAAACATTTGACCAGGGAAAAACCTTCAAACATGGTTCATTTGTGCAGGAAAAGCCTAAGGAACATTCATGGTATATTTGGTAAGTGTTTTAACTCCAAGAAATTCAATTGGCAAGTCCACACCAAGTCTAGCATCAATCATTTTGAAATTCAGCACACAACTAGCTCAAATTCGAGCCTTAAGTTGCAGCTTCTGAACTTCGTTCCAGGAAAACAGAGAAACAGGACAGTCATTTTTAAATGGTTGGTACGGAATACTCGGGTGGAACTAGAGGTTGTATTTTATACTGTTGAAAATCTGGGAATGTCTAGTTTCAAATGCCACTGACAAAACTTGATTTCGACATCGGAGTACAGAGTTATGGATGAAACAAGAAGGCTATCTGAGCATTACGGGAAAAAGTTTTCAGGTTTACTAGCTTTGCAAGATTAATCCATTTGACCAACCAAACCTCAATATTTTTCGATGAAACTTTATACACCATCTATACAATATATAAATATCATATAAAAGCCATCAAAACCTCAGAATTTTGCAAAAAGAGGCACGATCAAAACAGGGGCAGAATTGGAAACTTTTTCAGCCATGCAATCCTTGAAGTTTACAATAGTTAGGCACCATTAATCTACCAATTTGAGCACTAAACCAACATTAAATCCATCATCAAGCATCACATCAGCCATCATCCAAGAGTGGGAGTTCATAGAGCCTACCTTCAAAATTTTTTAACAATAACAAGCCACCCACATAAAAAACTAAGCTCATAAGTGTAAATCAACTTCCATAAACCAAGATTTCAAGGGTTGATCGTCACTTACCTCTTTGGAAGACTCAAACAGAAATTTTTGGCCCAAATAAGCTCAAGAAAACCATGGAGTTGAGGTTCTTTTTCTAGCTTGAGTTGCTCTCCAAGTGTTTAGCAAAGTGTAGTTAAAATTTGGAGTAATTTGGTGGAGATTTGAAGGTGAAATGAAGAAAAAACTTTGGTTCTTTTCTCTTGGTGCTGGACGGCAGCTTTGAGGAGGAAGAAGAATGTTGTTGGCTGATAATAAGGCTTACGTGAGAGGCATACAATTGTGGGTTTCAAGTGTACAAAAGTCAAATCTCCAATAGTGCGCGTACGCGCGCGTTTTGTACTCGATTCCTCTTAAATTTGTTACACTAGTCCACTAAACATATAATGCACTTCTATTCATATTAATATTATTCAATTTTAATTGTCCCAAAATAAGGGTCTAAAGTCCCTCAATTAAATCGCGCGTGTAAAACGCGTATTTCCAATTTAAGCGCTATAACGCGAAATCTCTAAGAAATTCTTATAACGATATTATCACTAACTAATAATTGAGCACTTAAACATAAAATACTTAATTTAGGACTAATGTACATGTCTCCAATTTTTTCAAACTTATTGTATTCTCGATTCAATTATTTACTCCAATCGCGTATTCACTATTTTCACTTAATGAGTCTTCAGAAATTAAATTTTGAAACGAGTCATTTTAAAATATAACTAAGCCATAGATCCCTTTAATTAGGTCTAAGAAAAGTTAGAAAATAATATTTGGACAATTGGCCAAATAAATAATTAAATGAGCTAAAATTTGGAGTTTAAAATAGGTAAATTTTTGTGAGTCTTTACATGAGTCGAGTATTAATTCCTCAATGAACCTTTCTTAGTTTACCATTGATCATTCTTAACTCTTTAATATTAATACAGTCCTGATTCAAGTATAGCCTCGAAAGACGTGCACTCGTTGTTCCAGAACTAAACGAATTTTTTTTTGAAAGGTAAATTTTCCAACAAAACGCTTTAAAAATATAAAAGAGGCGTAATCCATATAAATGCATTTTAAATGGTCGAAATAAATAATTCGGAGAAAATGAATAAATAAATATTTAAGTAAACTTGTAATATTCGATAAATAAGAAAATTTTCGAATCCTCACAATATATGTAGTTGGATATTTTTGAATTTGATGATATGGAATGGGTTGAATCTGGGTTTGAGGATTTTTAATATAATAGGTCCAACACCTATGATATAAATTCTTTTCTTTTGTTTGAAGAATAGGATTATCTCTTTCCCTTCGCAATCTTCGAATAAACTCTGTGTGAGTTTCACGTTCCATTTCCCTGTAGAAACTCTCTTGTCAAAAAGTCAGGAAGAAAATTATTTTCTCCTTTGATAAATTCTATTTCAAAATCAACTACTGATAAAATTGCTTGCCATCTAGCAAAAATTTGCTTTGAAACTATATTTTGAACATCCTTTTGTAAAACTTCTTTTGCTGATTTACAATCTATTCTTAGTAAAAATTTTTATTGTACAAATCATCTTGAAATTTTGATATACATCATACTATAGACAAAATTTTCTTTTTAATAGTTGAATAATTTTTTTGTGAATCAGACCATGTTCCTGAATGAAATCTAACTAATTATTCTTTTAGATCTTCTAGTCTTTGTTTTAGTATTACTCCGTATCCTAATTCTGATGCATCTGTTTCTACTATCATAAAAGCTTTAGGATGAGGAAGATATAAACATGGTAATGATTCAATTTTTTCTTTAAGATATCTAATTTTTTGAGTATGTTCTTCTGTCCATGGTTTTGGATTTTTCTTTAATCTATTAAACAATATAGAGCATTCTTGTCTTAATTTAGGAAAGAAGTCTGCAATATAATTTAAGCATCCTAAAAATCTTTGCAATTGATTTTTCTCTTTTATTTCATCTGGAAATTTATTTGCAAATTCTAAAGCTCTATTTATTGGTTTTATTGTTCCTTTATCTATGTCATGTCCTAAAAATCTGATTTTAGTTTGGAATAATTTCATTTTAGATGATGATAGAACCAATCCATTTTTCTTTATAATTTTTAAAAATATATTTAAATGTTTAAAATGTTGTTCTAATGATTCTGAAAATATTAATACATCATCTATATAAACTATGCTGAATGAACTATCGGGATTGAATATATCATTCATTATATTTTGAAATTCTGATGGTGCATTTTTTAATCCAAATGGCATTACTTTCCATTCATAGTGACCAAAAGGTGTTGTGAATGTTGTTTTATATCTATCTTCAGGAGCTATTATTATTTGCCAATATCCTGATTTTGAATCAAATTTTGAGAAGATTTTTGCATTATGTAACCTATTTAATAAATCCCGTTTATTTGGAATTGGGTATCTAATCCATTGTAAAACTTTATTTAATGGTTTATAATTAATAACTAATCTTGGAACTCCTCTTTCTTTTTCAGCTCGATTCATAACATAAAAAGCTGCGCAACTCCAAGGTGATTTTGATGGGGTTATTAATCCTTTGTCCATTAATGTTTTTATTAGACATAATAGAAAAAAATTGATGATCCCTTAGCAAAAAAGGAATATTTAGAAAGATTAAAAAGTTTAATCATTTAAGAAGAAAAAATGCCAAAAATAATTGAACCCTTTAGCATTTCAAAATTACTAGATAAATATCCTAATATAAACAATATGAAAAAAGAAACTACTAAAGATCTTCAAACAGAAATCAATAATTTAAAAAATCAAGTAAAACAATTACAAAAAGAAATTATAGAATTAAAAACTAAAGATTTAGAAATAGAAGCAAAAATAACATTAATAGAAAATCAATCTTCTACTTCAAAAACATTAAGCACAGAAGAGATAATTATTACAGGAGATCCTCCAAATGAGAAACAATATTTAAATATAATAGAAAAAATAACATTTCAAAAGTGGTATACTTTAGTCACAATAACAGTAGAAGATTTTAAAGAAACATGTATAGCTTTACTAGATAGTGGAGCAGATTCAAGTTCTATAAAAGAAGGAATAATCCCTACTAAATATTGTGATAGAACAAATGAAATTTTAATGGCAGCAAATGGAGAAAGTTTACAAGTAAAATATAAATTCACAAAAGGATCAATATGTAATTATAATTATTGTATCAGACATAATTTTTTAATTGTAAAAAATATAAGCAATGATATAATATTAGGAACACCTTTTCTAATTCAAATATACCCATTTTCAGTAGGATATGAAGGAGTTTCTACTAATATTATGGGAAAAACTATTACTTTAAAATTTTTAACCCCAATAAGACAAAGAGAATTGCAAATATTACAATCATCCTCGTATAAAATAATAAATACTATTACTAAAGTTAAACAACATATAAATTACATAAAAGAAGAAAAATCTTATTTAAAAATTGAAGAACAACTAAAAGAAATAAAAATGCAAAAAAAAATTTTAGAATTAGAAGAATTAATAAAAAGAGAGGTTTGTGCTGACATTCCGAATGCTTTTTGGGATAGAAAACAACATGTAATAAAATTACCTTATGAAAATGATTTTACGGAGAAAAATATTCCAACAAAAGCTAGACCTATACAAATGAATGCTGAATTATTAGAATTTTGTAAGAAAGAAATAAAAACATTAATGGACAAAGGATTAATAACCCCATCAAAATCACCTTGGAGTTGCGTAACTTTTTATGTTATGAATCAAGTTGAAAAAGAAAGAGGAGTTCTAAGATTAGTTATTAATTATAAAACATTAAATAAAGTTTTACAATGGATTAGATACCCAATTCCAAATAAAAGGGATTTATTAAATAGGTTATATAATGCAAAAATATTCTCAAAATTTGATTTAAAATCAGGATATTGGCAAATAATAATAGCCCCTGAAAATAGATTTAAAACAGCAGTCACAACACCTTTTGGTCACTATGAATGGAAAGTAATGCCATTTGGATTAAAAAATGCATCCTCAGAATTTCAAAATATAATGAATGATATATTCAATCCCGATATTTCATTCAGCATAGTTTATATAGATGACGTATTAATATTTTCAGAATCATTAGAACAACATTTTAAACATTTAAATATATTTTTAAAAATAATAAAGAAAAATGGATTAGTTCTATCATCATTTAAAATGAAATTATTCCAATAAAATCAGATTTTTAGGACATGACATAGATAAAGGAACAATAAAACCAATAAATAGAGCTTTAGAATTTGCAAATAAATTTCCAGATGAAATAAAATAGAAAAATCAATTGCAAAGATTTTTAGGAAGCTTAAATTATATTGCAGACTTCTTTCCTAAATTAAGACAAGAATGCTCTATATTGTTTAATAGATTATAGAAAAATCCCAAACCATGGACAGAAGAACATACTCAAAAAATTAGATATCTTAAAGAAAAAATTGAATCATTACCATATTTATGTCTTCCTCATCCTAAAACTTTTATGATAGTAGAAACAGATGCATCAAAATTAGGATACGGAGGAATACTAAAACAAAGACTAGAAGATCTAAAAGAAGAATTAGTTATATTTCATTCAGGAACATGGTCTGATTCACAAAAAAATTATTCAACTATTAAAAAGGAAATTTTGTCTATAGTATTATGTATATCAAAATTTCAAGATGATTTGTACAATAAAAATTTTTTACTAAGAATAGATTGTAAGCAGCAAAAGTAGTTTTACAAAAGGATGTTCAAAATATAGTTTCAAAGTAAATTTTTGCTAGATGGCAAGCAATTTTATCAGTATTTGATTTTGAAATAGAATTTATCAAAGGAGAAAATAATTTTCTTCCTGACTTTTTGACAAGAGAGTTTCTACAGGGAAATAGAACGTGAAACTCACACAGAGTTTATTCGAAGATTGCGAAGGGAAAGAGATAATCCTATTCTTCAAACAAAAGAAAAGAATTTATATCATAGGTGTTGGACCTATTATATTAAAAATCCTCAAACCCAGATTCAACCCATTCCATATCATCAAATTCAAAAATATCCAACTACATATATTAAACTTAGCTATTTCTCAGTCCGTACTCCAAAAGAACATGCTTTTCTTCTTCAAAGACGAATTCATTCTAATACAATTTTTATAGACGTTCTCAAAAAAGCCAACCGTTCTCAAGAAGAGATTCAATACTATTACAAAGAAAACTAGTCCTTTTACCAACAACTTAGCCAAATTATTTACTGATGTTAATTTTGCAGGATCATGGATCCAAAAGCAGGAAGTTCTAGACCCAAGACTCCTCAAGACTATGAGATGAGTCTTACTCCTGCAAGTCAAAATAGATTTCAATTATTGCAAGATTTTCCAGCATTGACTTATAGTCAAGCTGCTCGTACTCCAACTTCTTCTCAAATAAGACCCATTCAACAAATTCCAAGAACCCCAGAAAAAACCAATGAAAATCCTTATTTTACCAAACCTATTATTCAACATATTACTTTAACCAGATTCCAAGAGGTGCCTCTTTACAATGCACTTAACTCTTTTACTCAAAGACTTTTTCCTCCAAAATGTTTCTGGCAACCAGATGATCCATCAAAAAATCTGGATTATTATGAATTAATTCTCACTGATACTTAATCTGTTGAGATTTTCCCTATTCCAGATAAAAAGAATCCAGAAATCATCAGCCATTCAAAATGCATTATAAAGAAAGTTTGTTCTCCTAATGAATGGACTTCTCTTTATTCAAAGAAATCTTTCTCAGTCAGATTCATTCCAGATGGTTTTACTTATCAAGATTACAAAATGGCATGGTATCGTGCTTTTTTGTATAGGCCATTCAATCATTCATGGTTCTTCACATTCAAAGAAAGTTGTAGCAGAGAATTCCCAATTTGGTTCAATCATTGGTGGAAATGGTTCTTACAAAATTCTAATAATTCAGCATTCATTTGTATAGGTCTAGCTTTTGTTGGAATATTTTTCTCAGTAAAATCTTTTTCAATCACCATCAGCATACAAAAAGAAAAATAAAAAGGACAAAAAATACCTAAGATATAAAAAATGACTTTTGATAAAGTTGTCGGCCAATTTCAAAGATGCCAATTTTAAGATAAGATAAGAATCTCAAAAGAACCAATCAGGAGAAGATAAGGTGTCGGCAACAAGATAGGGTGTCGGCAACTAAAAAAAATGAAATTCAAATGAAAGTGTCGGCATGGAAATGCAAATGAAATTCAAAGATAGAAGTCTCTATAAATAGGATTCAAAATGAGAGGAAAGGGCATCGAGTTTTTTAGCCATCCTAAGAATCTCTCTGTAAACCTCTCCTTTTTCAGTTTTTAAATTTCTTTGTACGCACTTCTATTCAACCTTTCAATAAAGATTCGAAGTACTTCTTTCCTAAATTAAGACAAGAATGCTCTATATTGTTTAATAGATTAAAGAAAAATCCCAAACTATGGACAGAAGAACATACTCAAAAAATTAGATATATTAAAGAAAAAATTGAATCATTACCATGTTTATGTCTTCCTCATCCTAAACCTTTTATGATAGTAGAAACAGATACATCAGAATTAGGATACGGAGGAATACTAAAACAAAGACTAGAAGATCTAAAAGAAGAATTAGTTAGATTTCATTCAGGAACTTGGTCTGATTCACAAAAAAATTATTCAACTATTAAAAAGGAAATTTTGTTTATAGTATTATGTATATCAAAATTTCAAGATGATTTGTACAATAAAAATTTTTTACTAAGAATAGATTGTAAATCAGCAAAAGAAGTTTTACAAAAGGATGTTCAAAATATAGTTTCAAAGCAAATTTTTGCTAGATGGCAAGCAATTTTATCAGTATTTGATTTTGAAATAGAATTTATCAAAGGAGAAAATAATTTTCTTCCTGACTTTTTGACAAGAGAGTTTCTACAGGGAAATGGAACGTGAAACTCACACAGAGTTTATTCGAAGATTGCGAAGGGAAAGAGATAATCCTATTCTTCAAACAAAAGAAAAGAATTTATATCATAGGTGTTGGACCTATTATATTAAAAATCCTCAAACCCAGATTCAACCCATTCCATATCATCAAATTCAAAAATATCCAACTACATATATTAAACTTAGCTATTTCTCAGTCCTTACTCCAAAAGAACATGCTTTTCTTCTTCAAAGACGAATTCATTCTAATACAATTTTTATAGATGTTCTCAAAAAAGCCAACCGTTCTCAAGAAGAGATTCAATACTATTACAAAGAAAACTAGTCCTTTTACCAACAACTTAGCCAAATTATTTACTGATGTTAATTTTGCAGGATCATGGATCCAAAAGCAGGAAGTTCTAGACCCAAGACTCCTCAAGACTATGAGATGAGTCTTACTCCTGTAAGTCAAAATAGATTTCAATTATTGCAAGATTTTCCAGCATTGACTTATAGTCAAGCTGCTCGTACTCCAACTTCTTCTCAAATAAGACCCATTCAACAAATTCCAAGAACCCCAGAAAAAACCAATGAAAATCCTTATTTTACCAAACCTATTACTCAACATATTACTTTAACCAGATTCCAAGAGGTGCCTCTTTACAATGCACTTAACTCTTTTACTCAAAGACTTTTTCCTCCAAAATGTTTCTGGCATGTTCGAAATTCAAAAGGAAAGCTGAATGAAATTCAGCTCTGTGCAAGGCTGCAAAACTGAGGTACCACAGCTTGCATCAGAGTTCTTTCACGCACAGTTCTCTCCACTTCACACTCACTGACCTACAACCGACCCCCCTTAAACTGAAGAAGGAAAAGATAATCTGTTTCATGCACCTCATAACATTGTTTACTCAAGAAATTTTGACATCAGTGGCAAATTCCAGTTCAACACTCAGTTTCTGCAATTTTTCTGAGATTTTACAGTTGCTGGCCAACATTTACCTCAGCTACAAGCTCAAATTTCTAGCTAAAATCAACATGTAGCTGGTGTTTAAAGATCTTACATCCTCCCCTTTAAAGTTTGACAAAAAACTGTGGGCTGCACGTTTGGTTCCTGCTTCAGTTGCCACTGCATCAGTGTGACGCCCTGAAAAGAAGGGTTTTCATTTTATATAAATTTTTGTTGGACGAGCGGAGGAGCGCAGTTTTTAAAGTGGAAACGAAACGAAAAATTTTGTGAAAAGTGAAAGGGCCAAATCCGGACGCAAATCCGGCCAGTTCTTGGTCGGATTGTTGTGGGTTTTCGAAAAAAAATGGTTTCGTCTCTGCCTCAAATCCGGCCTGGAATCCGGCCGGGAAACCGGCCGGATTCTGACGTGTCACAGCCGGTCAGCAGCTTTGACCGGCTGTTGCCTTCGTTCTTATCCAACTTTTGGCCAAAATATCTTCATTTTTCTTCCCTTGCTTAGCCGGCTAGCTTGAGAGGAAAAGAAAGAAAACTCTTCATTTTTCTAACTTCAATTTCTTGCGATTTCACCGATGGTTTTGGAAAATACTTCATACAAGGGCTCACTATGGTGGTCTAAAGCTTTTGATGGATTGATTTTGGAAGGGAGGCTCTAAGTTGATACCTTTCTTGAATTTGAGGTGAGTGGTTAAGAAAGTTCCCTTTTGGTTTTACTAATGATATATTAGTGATTTGTAGTGGTTAAATATGTTGTATTGTGAATGATTTCATGGGTTTAAATTAAGTTGGTCCAATTTTTGATTTATTGGGAATTTCTGATTTAATATGATTATGGTTCTTTAGTCTTGGATTAATAGCCTGTTATGGTGTTAAATGAAGCTCTTGAGCATTAATTGCAGTTGTTTGTAGAAAATTTCCGGTTGAGGGGATAATTTCCGGTTTTAGGGTTTCATTTTGGGAATTTTTCCAAGGTTGGTTTATAAGCTTCTAATTGGCCTTGATTGAAGGATATTGTGGCCTAAATGGATATGTTGTACGGTTTGGAATTTGGATTGCCTCTTGTGTAATAGCTATGATTAGGGATTGTATGAATATCTGGAATTTATATTGTAATCAATTTGAGGACTGTAGTGAACGATTGAGTCCCGGCGAGAGTTGGGCAGGCGGTCCGCCGAGCCTTGGGGTACGCCCTAGGGGGAGGTGGGGCTATCACAATCAGACTCCTCCTCGTACTCCTTCCTGGTTCACGGTTCTACGGTTACAAACTGGAGATTGCAACTAACAACTATTTAACTCACTCCTCCTCACTCTCTCGGTTGCAACTGGAAGAAGGAGGAAATCAGAAATATTTCCTTTTCTCCCTCCAGATGGTGTACTGAAATAGAAGAAAATATGGCTGAGTCTCTCTCGGTCTTGCTCTCAACATTCGGTTGGTAAGAAAAGAAGTAAGAATGCGTTTCCTCACTCGGCCACCACCCAAGTAATGTCACCGCTGTCTCCCTTCTCCCTTTGATCATCACTATAGTTAGTAATTAAATGGGCAGCTATCATACAGGTGTTATTCACCGTCCTAGACTAGAGGCCAAATCCTATTGGTTTCTCCCTTCCACCGCTTAAGTTTGGTGGACAGTTGTTTAGCTTTCCTTTGGTTCCATTCCCTCATTCGGTCACTGCTTACTCAGCAATTTTGGTAGCAGGTTCATTTCGGTAGCTGTCCAAATGAGAGTCACTCACCGCCCCAAGCTAGCAGCCAAATTCTACTCATTTCCTTTCCATCGTTTAGTCTAGTAGATAGTTGGCTGACCTTTATTCGGTTTCAGTTCCATAAGCGCTCGGTTTGTTTTATGAATTTTTTATGGTTGCCATGAACTCGAAATTTTATTGCCTCACACCTTGACTCAAAATTTTTCGTTTGTTCCAATTTTGTATTTACCTTGAAAACTTTCTAAATATATATCTATCTAGTAGATTTTCACACACTTGATCTTAAAGAAATTCAACTAGACGTATCACTTATTCCACTATTCAATATATTCATAGGACACAAATGGTAATATGCATATCGGATGTTTATTGATTCATGTAACTAATTTTTTAGAATAAATTCTTCTTATTATATAAATATATATATATTTTTCCTTCACCATTCTAGGATATTGCAAAATCCTTAATTTATAGAATAATTAAATTTAGTCATTTAATTTGACCAATTATTTGTTATCTATAATATTTCAAATGACGAAATAAGGGTAATAATGGCTAAGTCTATTCAAGATTTTCTCAAGTTATCACACATAATCCCCTAGAGGATTTAAAGAAACCATAAGGTATGCCATTGATAAGTACGGAGAACCAAATGTTGGAAATCAACCTCCACACCAAGTCTATGAACTTTTCCCTGAAACCAAACCGGCGCAACACTGCCATAAGAAATCGCCAAGAAACCCTATCATATGCCTTAGTCATGTCTAACTTAAGAGTCAGATTCCCACCCCTGCACTTCTTTCCCATGTCTGACATTAGTTCCTGAGCCAGCAAGTAATTATCTGAAATAGACGGCCCTTTAACAAAGTAGAAAACTATTCCTCTGAACAAGGAAAAGCTAAATTGTTAACATGAAAGCCATTAAAGCTCTTTATTCATGAAAATTGCATATTGCACTAGTTGTCTCCAGTTAGACCCCTCTCCATTAATTGGAGAAGATTTTCTCTCCATTACGTCTAAATAAATATAATTTTGAAAAATAAAACCATCCATATTATATTTCTCGAGTTGGTTAAAGTATGTACAAAAGTTGAAATTAAATTCATTAAATTTTACTGTTGGATCAAATTTTTTAACTTTCACCGTAATTTTGATCCATTTTGCACTATCAAAATATTTTGTATAAATTGAATTATAAAATATTCATAAATGAGCTTAATTTTTGAGTACCTTGATCTATTTGTGGAAATAAAATTATTGACACAAAAAGATAATTGTGAAAAAATTTACTTGTACAACTATAAAAATTGATAAATGAAGAGAAAAATAAAAATAGATAAATGGAGAGAAAAATAATAGAGAAGATATCATCCCCACTTGTCTCATATAGGAGTTTATTATAGTCTACAGTCTATAGTACAACACCAACAATATATAACTGCAATACAACCCTCCATCATCACAGGGTTTGTGGTGGGTTGTTTTATTTTTAACTCTTTAAGGGGTTGATATCCATCTTTTTCTTTTAAGTTTCTTGTCACCTTGACCTAGAATTCTTAAGTCTAACACACTTGATTTTGCTTGCAAAGTAGTTGGCTTGACTAATTAAGTAGCCATTTTTTGAGCATCCCTTTGGCATATCAGCCATTTCGCAAAAGCGTCCAAGGTTTTCATATCAGCTCTGTAATGTTTCCGAGTGAATTCAAGCAGCTCTGACCATGTAAAATCTGGAAACATCCTTGGATTATCAGAAGATACCAATTCTTCTGGGGGGCTTACAACCTTATCCATTTTGGGACATAGGAAAAATGCAATAGATTTTCTTGGAGTTCGAGAGTTCACAATAGCCCTATGCAAGCAACTTTTGAAGATTCCATTTGAAAGAGCCTGAAAGACATTAGTCCCAATAAGTATTCAGTCCCGGTGCAATTAACAAACCGAACATTTTGAGCAAAATTAACATTTTTTTCCTAAACAAACAAGAATTCCGAAAAGAACAATATAAAATAACAAACTTATTCTATTTCATTTTTTTCTTTTTCAAAATGATCTTTTGAAGAAATCAAACATTCAAAATAAGAATTGGAACAAAGAAGTAGATTAGACAAAGAAAGAGCTAATTGCAGTGACAACAACGGATTACTATACCGTAACTCACCATGAATGTGTCGCCAATATTGACGACGAAAGATTCAGGGTCAGGAGGAACGGAGTGCCATTTTCCATTGACATACACTTCAAGGCCTCCAACATGATCCTGATGAAGAATTGTTAAGGATGTGGGGTCAGTATGAGGGCCTGTTCCAAGAGTTAGATCAGGTTTTTGGCATGCAGGATAGTAGTTTAATCTCATTATTGAATCATTTCCTGCAAAGAATTCTCTAAAATGTTTCGCTTTTACTCCAAGACTGGTTCCCAAAAGTTCCATAACTTTAAGACATAGACTACTCATGGCTTCACTGTACTTCTGGAACACCTTCCTAAAGACAAAGACAAGAGAAAGCAATCCATCATCAAAAGAAGTAAAGCAAAAAAAAAAAAAAGCATCTATTGTACTAAGAAGAAAAATAGCTAGTGGCGTGTATGCAATTTCATACCCGGATTCTCTAAAATCTTCACCCATTCCATTCAAGAAGTAGCTTTCAACAATGTTTAGGGCCTGTTGACCATCAGCACAATATCGAAAAGAGAGCGTTTCTTTCCATGGAAGTTTGGAGGAGAACCTATTAGTGAAGCTACTAGCATAACCACAATGATCCCCAAGCTTTCTCTGGACTCTCTGCTTTTCTTGCAGTGGCCTATCAAAGAAGAAATCCAAGCACTTGTGGGCTGCTTTTAGGAGTTGCAAGTCCATCCCATGATTAACCACAAGAAAGAAACCATGTTCAAGACATGCTTGCTTTACTAGCTTAGTTGCGGTGGAGACAGTGACAGGGTCCCCAGAGAGGAAGCCATTCAAATCTATACAAGGCACATGAAGCATTGGGGGAGGCACAAGACAAGGCTTTTCCTCATCAGGCCATATGAACTCATGGGGAATGTCGGATTGATTTTGGAGAAAAGGCGCATCAAAGACAAGTGACTTTTGTTCGCCTTTGGTTTCATTTGTTGTTGGAGATGATGACAACTGATTTTTAGCACTAGGCATTGCCAAGTTAATATATTTGATTTTGGCAATTGGCAATTTGTGTTGCCTCTGTATATGTATGTATATATATATATATATATATATATATATATATATAAGTTGATGGTAGGTAGAGGAGGCAATGTTACCATAACCATTCATCCATCAATATCTTTAGCTAATACACGGAGATGGAAAGTAATAATAACTGATATGGATATCTATGGAAAGAAAATCTGGATTTAAATGCATGGTTGAGTCATTTTGTAATTTTTTTCTAGTAGGAAAATGCATTCTACTTTGGTCAGTATCACGGGTTAGGACATGCCCTTTACCCTATCCATGAGTAAATACGTGGCGATGGAAGTAATAATAACTTATATGAATATCTATGGAAAGAAAATCTAGATTTAAATGCATGGTTGAATTATTTTGTATTTTTTTTTCTAGTAGGAAAAATTTGGATGGATTCTACTTTGGTCACTATTACGGGTTAGGACATGCCTTTTACCCTATCCATGAGTAAATATTTCAAAGTGGCCTTATTAGACCATACACCTTTCTTAGTATATCTAGATAATAATAGGTAGGAGTATAAATTGAAATATTCTAGAGCTACAAAAATAGTTAAGTTGTTCGCAGCTTATAAAAACATTTCCCCTAGAATAGTTATAGGGATTCTTATAGATCATTCACCAATATTAGGGACGAACACAGGGAGATGGATAGGGGCATCAGGCTCCTCAATAGTTTTTGAAATATTAAAATCCTCTCTATGATTTTTGTTGTCAAACTAGAATTATATTACTTTGGTCCACCTAAGCATAATTACTAGTAGCCGTTTTCATTATTTTGTTTAATTTCACTTTTGATAAATTGTTCTAAATCAAACTAATAATTAGTTTCCTTATAAAGTATGCCATTGGTATCTACTTTACCATACGATTAGTACTACTTTTAAATAACAATTACGAAATATTAAATTTTCTTTTAACCAAATTTCTTATAATAAAGCATCTAGTAGTTTCTTTGATTCCTATAACTTTAAAATAGCAACTGAGGTAAACTGTACATGTTACATGGGAAATCAAAGGCAAACAAAACAAGAAAAATAAAAATTAAACTATTATACAAATTGAAGAATAATTGAAGAACCATGGGTCAGTATATACAAATTGAAGAATAATTGAAGAACTATTATAAAAAAAATAACTATGTGAGTAGAGATAAAATAGAAGAATAAATGAGTTAGTTTAAGGCACCGTTTGCATTAAGGGAATGAAAGGGAAAAGAAAGAAGAGGAATTGGAGGAATTTTATTTTTATTATTTGGATTGATTTTTGAGGAGGAAAAAGAAAAGATAAGGAGGGAATGGGAATGAAAGAGTCTAACTGTTTTATTGAGTTTTTAATTTCTGCCCAAAAGTGGGCGGAAACGAAGGGAAATGAAACTAAATTAATTGAAATAATTTAAAATTTTTTAAAAGATCATTGTTGCATATTTTTTCTGGTAAATTAACACTTGATCTTTTCTTTTCTTTTCCTTTTCCTTCTTCAATCCCAACAAAAATTCAATATTTACTTTTTTATTTTCATACTTAATCCAAACAAGAGAGATAGAAATCACTCTTCTCTACTCTCTCTTTCTTTTCCATTGGTATCTTTTTTTTTTTCACTTCCTTTCCCTCAAACTAAACAGTGCCTAAATGTGGTGTGTGAGTTGTGAAGTGCGATCAAAACTAAAGAGAAGAAGAAAAGTCTGAAGTATATGTGTAGGATGGACCTTGAGGTTCTCCAAAATATTGGTATTCAAGGAATTCCTTGCTAGATTGGACTCATCATTCTTCATACTTTTTTTCTCCTTATTTTTTCCTACTAATAATTAGAATTAACCTTATATATACTGATAACGTATATATTATCCATTCATAATTGTACTATATTTTCTATTAAATAGAAGTGCGTACAAAGAAATTTAAAAACTGACAAAGGAGAGGTTTACAGAGAGATTCTTAGGATGGCACGATACCATGCCATTTTGTGATCTTGATAAGTAAATTCATCTGGAATGAATCTAACTGAGAAAGATTTCTTTGAATAAAGAGAAGTCCATTCATTAGGAGAACAAACTTTCTTTATAATGCATTTTGAATGGCTGATGATTTCTGGATTCTTTTTATCTAGAATAGGGAAAATCTCAACAGATTGAGTATCAGTGAGAATTAATTCATAATAATCCAAATTTTTTGATGGATCATCTGGTTGCCAGAAACATTTTGGAGGAAAAAATCTTTGAGTAAAAGAGTTAAGTGCATTGTAAAGAGGTACCTCTTGGAATCTGGTTAAAGTAATATGTTGAGTAATAGGTTTGGTAAAATATGGATTTTCATTGGTTTTTTCTGGGGTTCTTGGAATTTGTTGAATGGGTCTTATTTGAGAAGAAGTTGGAGTACGAGCAACTTGACTATAAGTCAATGCTGGAAAATCTTGCAATAATTGAAATCTATTTTGAGTTACAAGAGTAAGACTCATCTCATAGTCTTGAGGAGTCTTGGGTTTAGAACTTCCTGCTTTTGGATCCATGATCCTGCAAAATTAATATCAGTAAATAATTTGGCTAAGTTGTTGGTAAAAGGACTGGTGTTTCCTTGCCCTATGTTAATTTTTACTTCTTGTAATGGAGGATGTATTGACGTTATTACTTGATCGTCTTTTAATTTCCATTTTTTATATAAATTAGTTTGAACATTTATTTGTGGAGTATTATATATATCATCTATTCCTATTTTTGCAATATAGAATGATAACCAAGTAAAGAAAGGAAAATCAAAATTTCTAATTTCTAGTGCATTTTTTGTGACGGCCCCACTTCTCTCTAAAGCGAACCAGAGGGTTGGCAGGTCGTCTGCCTAGCTCTCGCCAGGACTCACACAAGAAAAACTGACTAAACCCTTCCGACGTATAACTTAAACCAAAACAAACTACGTCACCCGAACAAGCCAACCATTAAACGATTACAATACTAAGAACACATTAACTTCAGAGATAACATTACAACCCACAAAGTGAAACCATAAAATACAAATTCATTCATACAAGCCAAACAAAACTCAGGGCTTGCACATTTCCAGCTTCAAGTGACAACCCAAGACGAAAGGTACATAGTCCGATTCAAAACAACATTTACAAAAGATAAAAGCAGACTTCAGATCTCTTAAATGCCGGAACCTGTTAAGGAAAAACAAATATTGTGTGGTGAGCTAAAGCTCAGTGGTGTCCCAAAACATGCAATCATATAACACAACTAGCAAATAATCTTCAAGTTTAAATTCAGCGAGTAGAAAAGCATATAACAGCACATGGTAGGATACAGGGGTTCTCATGAGCCATTTCCACGAACTTGATCAAAATTAATCGCAATTGGTCCTCCGTCAACTCTCACTACCTAAGATCCATGTAGATTCATTATTTTTTTCCTTAATACGCTCCAACCAACTTACTCCCACACCGGGCCCGCACGCCACACGAGAGAGTTTGGTATTACTTGAGTATACCCTATTATAGACTAGTCGAGAGATTCACCCAACAACGTTGCGTCCAACATGTGGTTACCAGGTCAGGATAAGAGGCCCTCCTACCCTTAAGGTGTGGTACACTCCCCTGCCTGGTAGATTAGTTGACGAGTCCACGCTCCAGTCAACAATTGTAAAATATTTGAGAAAACATTTCAAGCAAGTCACCACTCGAAAGGCTAGTGCGATGAAGTACACACTGCCACTTCAATGGTTCAGGTAAACCACCTTCCAGTTATCACATAACAAGTCAAGAAAGCACTTTAACACTTTAGACATAAAACAAGCATGGACACTCACCAAAAGTGAAGCTCAAAAGTCACGCTGGGAATTGAAGTCCACGCCCTCGCTAAACCCTTGAAATCCAAGTTTTAAAACTATAAGTTTTACTAAACAAACTCTTGATTTATATATAAAAGATTTTCTTGTATAAAGCCAGTTTAATTCCTCGAAACAAATCAATAAATCTCTTAAAATCAAGACTAGTAAAAGAATAAAATGTTTCGTGTGGTTTCTTTAAAGATACTTCCCTTCGAGAGGGGCAAACTAGAGCCAAATTAGTTCAAACAAGTTTTCTTGCCGAACAAGTTTTCTATGTCTTTTATTTGAAATTATTCAAATCTAATGTTTTTAACAAATTTCCTCTAAAACAACTAGTCAAAGATAATTTTATGAAAAACTTAAAGTTTGGAAGGTAATGCAATTATCCCCTAAAGGTAATAAAACTAGTTTAAGCAAAGAAAAGCATTAACTAGTCGGCAAGGTTTTGAAAGTCCCGATATCTAAATTTTAGCTTTATCGTACTATACTCAATTACCATAACCTGATATTAAGACAAAATATTTCCACAAGGCTTGGTTATCAAGGTACTCGAATTCAAAGGACAAAAACGGACTTCACGATTCCAATTCATTTGCACATTATATTTCAAGTCGCCAATATGGCAAAATCACAATTCAAACATCAATTTCACCAGGGCTTCATCAATCATTAGCCCTAGGTCTTAACAGATTCAATTCTAATCAAAATTAAACAAAGAAAGTCCAAAATATCAAAATAAAACCAAACCACAATTCATGGACCTTCCAAGTACATTTCGACCAACCCACTTACAAAATTCCACCAAAAATAATAACCCTTGCAACAATTACTCAAATGGCCAAGAGCTTCATCAATCATTAGCTCTTAGCATCAAACAGTCACTTCCTACTACAATTAAACCAGAAATTCAACTCAAAACAAAGAGGAAAGTCACGGCTAACTTAACTCTTAGATAACTCTAGAAATCCAGATTTTAGTTAGCTAGATACACATCTAAACTCAGATTACCACAATAGCATTTCACTAGGCTCAATGTCATTCACACCCAAGACAATTTTAGCATGTAAGCTTCACTTGGAAATTCAGAGATGGTGGCTAAAAGCTAAGTACAAGTCTTGACCGCTTTAATTAAGGTAACGTGTTAAAAGAGTAAAATTTTGAAGAAATGGAAGATACATTAGCGAGAGAAGTTCAATAGGGATATATTTGATGTCAAGGACGTAGAAAAATCAAGATGAGAGGTTGGAAGTAGACCGTCTGAGGTTTTAAAGTCAAGAAGCCCATTTCTATGCTTCAGGAATCTACGCAGATGAGTAGTAGCAGTAACGTTTAGAAATTCGTAACTCGAGTTCCAAAAATCAAACAATTATGAAAGTTATACTGTTGTAAAATAGATTTTTAGTACTATCACATCCCAGAAGACACTTTTCAGAGTTTCAAATCACAAATAGGCCAAATATTCGATCCAAGTCAAAAATTCATTTTCCTGAAGAAACGGGACATTCAAGCAGGACAGCCTACTTTGAGGAGTCACGGACAGCAGTACACATGGAGGAAAAATATGAAATTTCTACAGAACAAAGGCCCATGATTCTAGTTTCAAATGCCACTAATGGCACCTCAATCGGACTTTCCTACACCAGGATATAAGCATTTTACTGAGACTGGTCAATGAAATCCGAAAATCTGGAAACTCATTTTTCACTTGTGGAAAAACTCCTTTTTCTCTTTCAAAACCATAAGACTTTTATTCAAACCATCCATACATTTAAGTATGACATTCATACCAGCAATTTTAACATAATTTAAGCATCAAATTTCGACAGAAACCAAATAAATATACATATATACCAAGTTTAAAGTCTTGTAAGATGTTTAGACTAAGATTAAATCATTTTTTTATCCAATATTCAAGGAGTAAGGTGAATGAACTCTTCATCTCACACTTAAATCTAACATGCATGTCAAGACTAAAGTTTTATGTAATGTATTGAACCTCAATATACAAGTTTGGAACCAAAATTCATAGAGGAAGCTGGAAATTCCTCATCTCTTTGTCTCGACAAAAACTAAGAAACTCTAGCAGCTTTCTTTCAACATTTCAAGCCGAATCCATCAACATTTTTACTAGTTCCACAAATAGGTATCCTGTAAGATCAGAGATGAACATATTTCATGCATTCCTAGCATAATTCTCCAAAGAAAATTCTGGTAACAAGCTGCAATTCCAGCTCCACTCTCTCGGCCATCACAGAGTTTTCCAGCAAAGTTACTTCGAAATTTTCAACAAGGTTTCCATCCAGAAAATTCAGCATGTAATACTAGATATAGCTCGTATAGGGCATACAACATGATTTTCCAGCTTCAATTCACCAAAACATCCATTAGTAACTCAAAAGAACCACCATCGGCTAAGCTGGAATTTTTCTAGCGGCCATGCAGTCCTCCAAACAAGAATTCCAGCAACAAAACTCAAGCTTGTCACCATAAAACTTACATGCATCACCAAATAAAGAGTATACAGAACATATTTTATGTTTGTCTAGTGAATTTACTCAAAACTGGAAGCAAAAGTTTGCAAATGCAATATTATGTCAAAGCGGCCAGATTAACTCAAATCAACGGTAGTTTAATTTTAATCTTCAAAAAGAACCACAAGATTATTTACTAAAACTAACATGCAACCAGTTATCTTCTTTGCTTGTGAAAGACATGGAGATTAAGGAAGTTTTACCCCTGTTTTGACCAAAGAAAGCTGACTTTGAGCCTTTCGACTTAAGTGTCCATATCAATCTCTATTTTCGTTCATGAGCAATTTTCTACCATGGTTTTGTTTTTCTATAACTTGCCTTGATTCCTTTCAAAACCACATTTATACATGCATATATGAACATGATTAAGACCTTCTTGGTTACAAGGCACATATAAACCTAATAGCTTACCTTCGAATTACTTGCCCTTTGTGAACCACTTTTAGTTGTAAAGATTTATTCATTCTTTGTAACAAGAAAAAAAAATGAAGAAGGAGGGAAAAAAGTAGAGAAATGAAAAGGGAAGTGAAGGAGGAGTTTAGTGTGACATTCATGTCTTTGATTCCTTTGAAAAACTCTAGTAAGGTGCTAAGGATACAGAAGATGAAAGATTGCACCCTGTTATGAATGAAAATTTCTCTTGAATGATCTATTTTACAATGAAGGAGTTTTATATGGTTTTAATATTTAGAAGCTAAGTCTGAAGATTGCATTTATAGAGTGGCTGTTATTATTTTTTTTTCTGCAACGTTAGATTTTTGTATTAATTGGCAAAAGATGTATACTTATATGAGCAAAGGCTCAAGGGATTCTATACAAAAGTGTTAAACACGCTGAGGATTGATCCATTCCTCATCTTGAAATATGCCTAAAGCATAGTCACTAATCACTTCACATCTAGAGTCTAAGCTCCCATCTAAACAAAAGGAGCATTTCTAAAATAAGGACCTGAGGTCGTTAATATCATCTATCACAGTAGCCATTTTGATGTCCTTATCCATCCTTTCCGTTATCATCTTCAGTAGCTGGGAGTTGGGGATGTGGACTATAATTTCCTTCCATTGCTGTTGTCTAGCCTTTATGATGGCCATTTTCACAGCTTCTGCAGTAGACTGCATCTGATTCCCTATTTTCTTATCAATAAGTGCCCATGCAGCCACCAACTGATTGTTGAAATTAGATGCGATAAACCCCATGCCAACTCTGTTGGATTGTTCTTGCACTTTAGTTGATATTCTGATCTGACTTTCATTCCTTCCTGCCTCCTCTGGATCTACTTCCACTTCATCTCTTTCAGCATCCTCAAGGGTCATTTTCTGCTTGCTCTGGTCAGTTGCTTGTTCTTGCCATTCCTGTTGAGCATTTTGGACTGTTTGCCAAGGGTGCCTTTGTTTGGCATTGAACTTCCATTCATTTCTCCTTTTCCAGAGCTGCCAGAGAATGTTCATTGTGAGCTCTATATGCTCCCTTCCATCTATCCTGCTTGTAGCTTCCAGAATAGCAGTCCATCAAGCTTGATAATTCCCTGTCTGTTCCTTTAATCCAATCCCATTGTAATGGAGCCATTTTCTACACCTCTTGCGCTTTGCTGCATTGGAAAAACATGTGTTCAATTGACTCTTCCTGTTCTCCACAACCATCACAGATTGGATCACCCTTGTGTGTTCTTTTAAACACCAGGCCATTAACTGGTAGCAGGCCATGTAGGCACTTCCAAATGAAATGTTTTATCTTGCTCTTAATGTTCAGCCTCCACATCCACTTCCATTGCTTTTCATAGGAACTTGCTATACTAGTTTCTGCCTCATTCTCTCTTCTTCCTTTTTGTTGAGTTGTTCCTCTACATAGTACCTTGTATCTTGAGTTGACCGTGTATATGCCATTAGCACTATGTACCCAGTAATTGCTATCATCCTTTCCTGAGATGCTAATAGGAATCTCCAGAATTTCCTCTGCATCCTTGCGGTTAAAGGTCCTAAATACTAGTGGTTTTCTCCATCTATATCCACTGATCAGCTCCTCAACTCTTTTGATGTTGCAATTCAGAGGCATCACAGAGGTGACTTTGCCATCCTTATTTCCGGGAATCCAATTGTCCTTCCAAAATGTTGGTTGCCTTGCCATTGCCTATCTTCTTCCTAGTTCCATTTTGCACAAAATCTCTAATATTCATCAGGCTTTGCCAAATCCACGAAGAACATTTAGGGACCTTGCACTTAAAGATTGAGTCCTTATGGTAGTACTTTGCTCTCATGACCTTACTAACTAATAGGTTTGGTTTGGAAATCAGTCTCCATAACTGTTTAGCTAGCAAGGCTTTGTTAAAGTTCTGTAGGTCCTTGAATCCCAGTCCTCCCTCTTGTTTTTCCTTAGTCAGTCTCCCCCATGAACACCAATGCATCTTATTTCTCCCTTCAGCTTCACCCCACCAGTAGTTAGCAAACATGGAAGACACTTTTTTACAAAGTTTGTTTGGCAGCTTAAAGCATGACATTGTATAGACTGGCATTGCCATGGACACTGCCTTCAATAATACTTCCTTCCCACCTTGGTTGAGCAACTTGTTCTTCCAGCTATTCATTCTCCTACTAATACTGTCCTTAATGTAGCCAAAAACTTGCTGTTTAGATCTTGTTATCACCATAGGGAGCCCCAGATATCTCCCTTGTGTAGCAACCTGAATTGTGCCTAGACTTTGCCTCACTTCCCTTTTCCTTTGATGATTCACATTACTACTGACGAAAACTGAGAATTTTTCCAGATTTATAGATTGACCAGACCCCTTCTCATACTTCTTCAAAATTTGAATGAGTTCACTGGCTTCCTCTTTGTCAGCTTTACAAAAAAATAAAGAATCATCAGCAAAAAATAGGTGAGTCATACTTGGGCCATTTCTGCTTATCTTTATCCCAGAGATCCTTTTATTTCCTTCAGCTTGCTTCAATAAATTGGAAAAGTCTTCTGAACATAAAGGAACAGATAAGGTGATAGTGGATCACCTTGTCTGATTCCTCTTTCTGGAATTACAAACTCTTTTGGCACTCCATTAATATTAAAAGAGTATGTGACTGAGGTAAGGCAGCTCCAAATCCATTGCCTCCAGACCGTACAGAAGCCCATCTTAGCCATCATAGAATCAAGGAATTTCCACTCCACTCTATCGTAGGCCTTGGACATGTCAAGTTTCACAGCCATAAAACCATTCTGTCCTTGTTTTTTATTTTTCATGTAATGCAAATATTCATGAGACAGAATGACATTGTCAAGGATTTGCCTGCCTGGGATAAAAGCTGCTTGATTTTTGCTAATGCAGTAGCTTAAAACTTTCTTGAGTCAATTGGCCAATATTTTTGAAATCACTTTATAAACTACATTACAGAGGCTAATTGGCCTATAGCTCTTCAAATTAATAGGATTCTTTGTTTTGGGAATGAGAGAAATGACAGTATGATTCCAAGATATAGGCATATGGCTTGATTGGAAAAATTGCCTAATGGCAGCAATTAAATCTGATTTAACAACATGCCAAAATTTTTGAAAAAACAATGGAGTCATACCATCTTGACTTGGAGCCTTATTTGGGTTCGTAGAAAAAATAGCTGTTTTAATTTCCAGTTCATCAACCTCCTTATTTAGCTTATCATTCATCTCAGTAGTGATAGTTGGAGGTAGGCCACTTAGAATCTCTCCTAGACCTTCACTGCCACAGCTAGAAAACAGAACTCTATAATAGTCTGCTACTTCTTTCCCCAGCTCCTCCTCACTTTTTGTCCACGTTCCATCTTCACTTTGAATATTAAGCATTCTGTTTTTCCTTCTTCTTCCCTTCACACAGGCATGAAAGAATTTTGTGTTCTTATCCCCTTCTTTCAACCAATCAATCCTTGCTTTCTGAGCCCAATACTACTCTTTTTCAGAGTAAGCCTCTTTCTTCAGAGTGGCTGTTATTACATATTTGAAATATTTAGAATTGATTTGATGTACTTTTGCACCATTTATTTCGATGGCTTTTAAGCTATCTTACCAAATATTTCCTACCTTGATTCGAAGCTCAATATAGCCCTTGGAAAGACATTATGATTTATGTAATACATGTGATTTCAATGGTAGGGAATGAGAAGATATGCAAGCCTATGGTAAATCATTTCCATTGAAAAGAATTTGAGCGAAATTAAACTCTGCAAACACATAAAGTTGCGTGATTACTTCTGTGAGGTCTATCAATTTGGCTATTTTATTTTCAAGTGAAAATGCTTGGTATATAATCTTATATTATTTAAAATATGTTCTTGGCATGTTATGATATTTTGAAAGTTCAATCGTTAATTGTCGATAGCATTACACTTTTGTTTTGGAAAGTAAATTGAGTTTTGCTCGAGGACAAGCATTTTATCTCCACACACACTTGCATCTGCATTGAGTTTTCGCTAATCTTCTTATTTTCTTATTGCACTCAATTCTTTGTTGTTTATATGTCACGGCCCGAGCCCGCACGTGCCCGTCACATGACATCCACCGTACTCCCAAGTCCCACTCAAGAATACAAGGCTGCATTAACTAGTTTAACTTTAACAGTACTAAATAATTTAACTAAATAAAGTGCGGTATGAATTACATATAAAAGAAAGTCTACAAATATTCAGGACGCTCGTACATTTATTCTCTAATGGAAATAGTGGAAACAAAAGTAAATAAGACTAACAACTAGAAGTAGCTAGACTGCCCACTTCTATTCATCTAAACTAATAAAAGTCGTCCTCAGGGTCTTCTACGTAAACCAACTCATACTCTTCTGAATCTGCAAGGATGGTAAAAATGGGTTGAGCAACAAATCGCCTAGTAGGTAATAACTACCCTTCTATCAGACAATGTACTCATAGCTTTATAGATACATATATATAGATACAAATTAAATCATTTGCACATCGATCACATCCGAAATTTGAAAGTAACATCATTTATAAAACAATTAGTAGTAACAACTGGCACACAATTTTAAAAGCACCTTATTGATAAATGAACATGGAAAATCACAACGTTGTAAATCATTTCGTCTCAATTCACAAGCCTCTTCACATCCACTCATAAATCAATTCATAAATCAGTTCATAAGTCTCATTTCCGATCAGTTCATAAATCATTTCATATCAACTCATAAATCATTTCATCTTAGATCATAACAAGTACATGTGATGACCGATTACTGAGTACTCAGCCTAGAGATTAAACCCCTTCTAGGTGGGTGACCAATAGGTTTCATGACTACCGATTGGCCTCTTTTCATACATGGGTCAATTGGCCGGACTTTATACCAGACTACCATGACCTTGCCAATCGACCGGATTTTATATCAGGCTACCATGGCTTTGTCAATCGGCCGGACTCTGTACCAGGCTACCATGACCTTGTCAATCGGCCGGACTTTATACCAGGCTACCATGACGATTAGACAGGACTATAGCTCCTACCGTCTATTTCATGACTGTTTTGAACTTTACTTGTCAAAAATTCATTCCACACGTCACATACATAAATCTTTGATTTCAAAAAGATTCAGCTTGTTTGGTACATAATAATATATCAAAACATTTCAAATAAGTCACATGGTCCATTTTTGTATAGTAAAAATATAACTTTCATAAATATCCAAGTAAAACATTCAATCAAATACATTTCGAGTTAACACAGCAAAATAGGATTGACAATAAAAATTTCATTTTTGCACATTTGAAATCTCAGAAGGGTAAGTACCACCTACCTCAAACTACTCTCTTGAGAAGATTCTTAATGCGCCCTTAAACTTGCTTCAAACCTATAACCAATAACATATATACCTTAATCAATTTAATTATCTTATTCTTGAAATGCCTAGTCCTACCTTAAATAATCCTAGAAAACATGCTTGGACATTCTCTAAAATGTTCTTGAATAGTTTCCCAAAAATAGCCTGGTTCCCCTTCCTAAAAATTTCCTAACTTAGACAGATTCATTTCATTTTTCTTTTCTTTTTTTTTATTCGTTTAACCAAAATTGGGTATTTATAATAGCGTTGGACTTTTAAAATAAATTTTGTGAGATATCTAATTAAAATTGGACATCACTATAAATTTGGACTTTTAAGAAAATTTGGACTTTTAAAATAATCTACTTAATGAAAATGACTTGGCCTAACTAATTTGGGCATTACAAAATATCAGCATATTTCGTTGGGTAATCTTAAAATATTTAGGAGTCAATTTAACCAATAGGACCACTTAATTCAAAATCAATTTATAAAACCAGTTAAATGTCAAACCTTTTGGACCATAAGGTAATCTTTAGAATACTTTAATTATCTTAAATGTTTTGGAGTTGTATTGAAACTTATGGAAACCAAATATGAAGCTCAAGCACGTTTTCATCCTTGGGACTAATTGCCAATTGTACCTTTTCTCTTGCTCCAATAAGGGTTAATTCTCTTTTTTTTTTTTTTTTTCTGGGTCTATCTTGTTTGTGTTGTGAAAGCTTTGGAATTATTATCCCGTTGGCTTGATGGATTAATGTTTAATTCTTTTCTTTCTCTTGTTTTCAGCCGTAAGGCCAAGACCAAACTACTAATTGTTTTGGCCTATTTTTTTTTTTCAACCCGAGACATCAATCGGTGTATATTAGGCCTTATAGAAATCCATTGCATTGGTATATGAACTGTTTATCAAGAACAATAAACTTAACACATGTGCTTCTAATATTGTATTTAAAAAAAATCACCATATAATGTCTAATGAACAACTAGAACCTCCAAATAAGAAAGCCTTCACAAGAATACGTAGCTTATGTATATGATCTCTACCAGGAAACAAAGGCTTCCAATCCATCCATTCCATGAATATGCAACCCACAAATGATACACCAGTTGTGGTTGTGCAATTCACAGAATTCACGCAATAATTTTGGTGCTCGATACCATTTGCACTGACATATTCCATCGTAAATTCCTACAAGTTAGAATATGCTAATATATAAATTGGAGCCCTTAATAGCCATCAAGCATCTTGACTCAATTCTATTAGAATCACCCATTGAACACCTAGGCTTACAAAATTCGTAAAACGAATAAATCATAAAATTACAGGTCAGAATCTTACTTGTATTGGTTTAGATGTTGATGTTGTCAGATTACTCTTTGTACTTTCTTGTCTTCTCCCTTTTCTTCTCACGCTCTAACTCTAAGGAAATAACGATAATGAGAAAATAAAGGTATCGTTGTTTCTCTAAACCCTTAGGCAGGTATTTTAGATTCCTAATACTACCCACCACATGATGGCTAGATAAGAGTTTTAATCTGTTGTAAACTCTTATCCTATTTTATCTCCATACTAACCCATAATTAACCATTTAACATATCTTACAATTATTTTTACTTTTACTCATGGTAAATCACCATTTAGTTAATTGGCAAGAATAAAAATTGAGCCAAAAGTCGTGGGTTTTACATTATAGCTCATATCCAATAGATTAAAGTACTTGTAAAACATCATGGCATCATGCCAATGTCTTCAAATTTTTATCTCAAATGTTCCTTTTTTCGTTAATACCTACAACACATGAAGTTTAAAACCACTTAATTTATAGAAATGTAAAAATTCTTCATTTAACACGTTTGATGCAAAATTAACTAAAACCATAATCGATTGCCTCTCAAACAATTAAAAACACACTAAAATAACTACAGATACATCTAAAATAATCTTAAACATTTATCCATTGACCATTCAAAAAATATACCTTTATTTATCAAATTTACTAAGATGTTCCCATATATTCAAAATAAAACATTTCCAATTAAAAACTTTAAAATAAGTAAACAATAGATAATTCATAAAGAGTTTTGTGCAAAATTGATTTTATAAGAACATGACGACGTATGAACTGCTTTCATCGAAATGCATTTAGGTAAATCACCATAATAATCATAACTTTAGCAGTTTCTTGTCAAGGACTTATAGCTACAAAAAAAAATGCAAGTATCTGGAAAATCACATTTACTAAATTCTATTCAACTTTTACTTCTAATTTTAGTAATATTAAACTCAAAAATTTTTGAATTTTTAAGATAGGAGTAGTTTTTTTTTTTTTCAAGAAAAGTTTCGTCTTGTGAGTTAGAAACATCATCCAAGTACATCTAAACTAATCACATAAACTATAAATGATACACACCTATTACCTACTAAGCTAGCATATAAATTTGTTTTAATGTTTTAACTTAGAAAAGAGAGTTTGCTTTTACACGGATGGTGGAAAACTAGGCCATTGAAGGTTAGTTATTGGAAAGGTTATTAACAAGTTAAAGGAGAAAAGTGCACTTGGTTCAAGCATAAGATACGGGTATTGTAATCCTATACATATAAAAAAAATAAGTTGGGAGGTATTTAGTTTGGTTTTCATAATTTTTTAAAAAAAACTTTTTCTATGAACTTTTCACAGTTAAAAAAGGAGTTGAGTATGGATTTAAGGACCTTAAATGTTGAAAGTTGCTGGTTATAGCTGATAATCTTTATGTAAGAAAGTCATTAAATGGGGACTTTATCTTTCTTGAAGATACATTTTCTGATTGTGTTGGACTCTAATGTAGTGTGCAAATTGGAGAATTATTGCTGCCAATGCAATTGGTAAAACCGGTCCTGAGTTGTTGAAGAATCAATATAATACGGTAAAGAAAGGTCACAGTCACTTCTTGGAGATTGATGATAAATTGAAAGTAACTGTGCAACTTTCAATGTAGATTCTCAAGAATCACTGTAAGGTTCCACACCGTCTCAATCAAAAGCAGAGGGCTGGCAAATTTAACATGTTAAATTATACTATTCCTAAATTTCAAATCCCAAATTTAACATGTTAAAGTATTTTGCCATTTCTCTTATCAAAATCCATTTGTAAATGTAAAATTAAGAAATGGTTGGCAGTTTTTATGAGTTTCAATGTGTAGAGAAAAAAAATTATGATAACTTTTCAAATAAATTTGTGTATTCAAAACATAATGAGAAAGAAAGAGAAGAAGAATAAAAGTAAAGTTGATTGGTTTTGGTCAAGTGTACGAGTTGACATGGTTCGTAATTTATTTTTAATTGTGTTAACGTGATGGAATGAAAAGATAAACAAGAGATAGTGTATCACAAACACATTTTTTAACTTTTTTTTTTCACATACAACACATAATTTCTTATCCAAACACACTCATAAATATTAGCTAAATATTCTATTGAAACTCAGTGAGGGCAATATTCTCTAATTATTGGGCAAGATTATAAATTTCTATATATAAATTTTAGCCTTTGGTGGTTCAGTAAAGGAAATTGCCCCCAATGTATCTTGGTCCCTAATTTCAATCCCCGACACCTCCTAGTTCCCCATCTTTGCATAGACAGCGAAAGAAGTCATTAAAGAAGCCGCCAGGACAAAGCCAACGTTACCGTAGTTTGGTAAGTGGTCACATTATTTAAAGGTGACCTAGATCTTGTTGAAACTGAATTACATCTCGTGCATACAAAATTACATCTTGTATATTTTGCACAAAATCGATCCGAACGATTTTCTAACGAACCGTTCCGGCCTTGTCCGTTGGCATGGCAATACTAGATGCTGCAAAGCTTTGCTTGGATGCAGAAGTGAGAGTTAATGATGGTTGCAAACCTAATTATGCCATACCACCTAATTTACATATTGGCAATTGTCTTTCATTCATATTCAAAGATTCGTGTGGATTGTCTATTCCATGTTTTTTAACGTGCGAATATTTTTACAATTTTGTCAATGCTATGCTTTCTATTCAAATTATGCATTTATCAATTCACCAGTCAACTTACTGGCATTGTCTAGATATATATATGGCTCTTTATGTTCGTATCCATACAAGTGTGCAAATCATCCCACATGCATCTAGGCCAATTGTAGCAGTTGCCATGGGATTCTATGCAATTATGAGAGAAATTGCATGACGCAATTAATATAGTGGGATCATTTTTTTTTTGTTTTACCCTTTCAATAAGAGAACAAACCAAAGTATAAAAACTAACCGAACTTTATATAGTAGATAATCATTTGTCATTGTTATTCTTATTATTATCTTTGATATTATTATCATAGTTAGTAAAGTACAGGACGGCAATGTATATACTACTTTAAACGTAGGAATATAGTTCAGTATTTTCGTTTAAAATTATGACAAAAATTTTGGCATAAAAAATAGAGATTGGAAAAAAACGTACTTTTATTCATGCGCGTATATTCAAAAAAAAAAGTACTTAACAAAAAATGGCTTTAAAATTTGCCATTTTTAACGAAAAGTAAGTCACAAGACTAAAAGTAATTTATAAATTATTCTATAGTTTAATTAAGGAAATAATAACTAAATTTATCTAGTGAAAAATGTCAATAAGCATTAATTTAGTGACTACTGACTATGGAAAAAGATTCTCCACAAGACCAAAAAGATTATTGCACATACAAGATCCAATATAAAAGTTTTTTTTTTTTAAATTGGCAAACCCATTGACAGGAGAGGGATGCCAATCCCAAATTTAATATAAAAGTTGGTTAGTGCTTTATATTTCTAATTATTTAAAAACCTAAAGTAATGGTATGCATACAATATAAAAAGTCTTAATGAGAGGTAAGAAGGCATTGAACTTTATGCAGGTAATATAATCTCATGATTATTATCTTATATTTTCTTCCCAGGCCCACTTACTTGCACCGCCCAAACCTTCTCTAATGCATCTCCTTATTTCTTTTTTTTTTTTCCTCCAAATGTTTGTATTCTTGTTTTTATCTTTCTACAAACTTAAGCCAACAAAGCTGGCTAATTGTGTTGGCATGTGCCTTTTGTATCCTTTTCATTTCACTTTTTTTCTTTTTAGTTCTCCCCTCCAAATCTATTATTTTTTATTTAGAAACTCTAAAAATAGCAAGAATATCAATCCATAATTATTGTCCATGTAATAGCTGCGGAGATTAATGGATAAAAATCCTTGTGGATCGAGGATTCCATATTTTGTAATGTACTAATATCACAAATTGCTATGCTTTTGTATTCAAATAACAGATTTATCAATTAAGCAGTCAACTCATTGGCAGTGTTCGGATATATATGGTGCTCTATACTCTTTTTTTTTTAGTACAAGTGGAAGGTCGCAAATTTAAAACCAAGATCTCCCATTTACATTCTCTCTTTTCTATCATCCAACTCATCCCTCTCTTATATGGTACTTTGTACTCGTATATTGTATAAGTGTGCAAATTGTCCCACATGCATACGTCTAGACCAACTGTAAAAGCTGGAATGAGATTTTAAGTAATTGTGGGAACAATTGCATGGTGTAGTTAACATATTCAAGATCATTTAACCGTCTTTAAGTAAGAGTGCAAAATAAAGTATAAAAATGACTATGCTTTAGATGGTAGATAATCATTTACCATTGTCATTATTATTATCTATTGTTGTTATTGTTATTGTCATTATTATTATGATTACTATTATTATTATTATTATTATTACTATTATTATTAAAATCTAAAGCACTTAGTATAGTAAAAAGGGATAATTTCATTTTGCATCATCTAACTATATTCTAATTTTCACTTTAATCCTTAAATTTTAAAATGAGGTACTTTACTTTAATCCATAACACATTAAATTTATCCCACTTTTATCCGTAAAGTGTAAAATCTTTTATACTTTAATCTCTAAAATAAGATAAACTTTATAATTTAAAAATTAAAGTGTCACATTTTAAAATTTAGAGGCTAAAGTGAAAATTGACGGGTGTAAACCCAAATTAACGGGTTCAACTTTGACTGGGTCGGTGGTCAAACGCCCCCAGTCAATTACTTGACGCCGTCAGTAAAGCCGTCTTCTGTACTCTATACTGGTAGTCTGGTATCAGCCCATCAATGCTGAAGAATCCATCACTAACCTTTTTGAGTTTTTCAAACCAGGCCAACCGCCCCATTATTTACTATTAAACAAAACAAAGCATCCGACGACTTGTTCTTAATCTCATTCTTTTATCCATTTTTTATTTCTAATCAGCGACTAATCATCATTATATTGAACTAATTCCACAACTAAAAAACAATACTCAGAATACTCAGTCTTCATTTTGCATAATTTCATTCCTTCTTCTCCTCTTCTCTTCTCTTCTTTAGCTTTATTGGCCTACAAATAATGCTGCTGCCGCAGGCCGCCGCTGCAGGTTTTGATTGATCGAAAGGTTTGGAAACCGAGAAAAGAGTTGGAATTTGGGATTCGGAGTTCGGAACTTTCAGCTATGGCGGCGAATTCGGGTAGTAATAGTAGTAGTAAGGAGACGGCTTTGAGGCTGAGAGCGGCAGCGGAGGCGGCCATAGAGTGTATAGGGTTGGGTTATGACATGGCGGTGGACCTTAGGTTGAAGTATTGCAAGAAGCTGCAGTCACGATTGATCGCCGTTGATGATGATCAGGTCAGAGATATTGCGGTTCCCGGTGGAATTTTGGTCCAGAATGTTCCTAAGTCGATCAAGTGTGATAAAGGAGAGCGATTACGGTTTGGCTCTGATGTTCTGTCTTTTCAGCAGGTATGCTGTTGTATTTATGTGAGTTGAATTTGTCCTTCAATCGGTGGAATTCTCTGAATTGTTACCGTAAGTTTGTATCAGTTATGTTCTTTTGTTGTTTTGTTCTTGTTTGAAGCTTCCGTTGTCTGAAAATTTTCAGTTTTGATTGTTACACATGCATATGTATTGATATAAGAGCCTGTGTTGGAAAAATATTATGCATTTTCAAGTAAGAAGGTTTTTATGGTTCAGTTACATCGATTGAATGCGAACTTTGTAGAACACAGGGAATGAAAAGGGTGAAAAACTTAAGCATGTAGTTAGAGTCAGGAGTCTATATTGAGCAATAGTTCCTCAGTTAGAGTAGAAAAGTGTCAACTGATTGATTCTTTTGGAGGTATGGCTGTCTATGGTTCAGCTGCAAAAAACTCTTGTTCAAGGAGTGAGGGCTGCCAGAGCTATAGGCAGAGTCCCGCTTTCTTTGCATTAGCTGTATTGTTCTCTTGGTGAAGTTCATGCGCCAAAACATTTTAGCATTTCTTTTCATAATTTCTTATTTTTCTGCAATTTTTATCCTTTTCACCTTCCAGATGTCAGAACAATTCAACCAAGATGTAGCTCTTAGTGGTAAAATCCCAACAGGACACTTCAATGCTGCCTTTGAATTTACGGGTTGCTGGCAGAAAGACGCTGCCTACACAAAAGCCCTTGCTTTTGATGGTGTCTTCATCACCCTCTACAGCATTGCATTAGAGAAATCCCAAGTAATGCTAAGCGATCATGTTAAACAAGCTGTCCCCTCATCATGGGATCCGGCTGCATTGGCAAGGTGAGTAGACTGGTTGCTTGGAAGTCAGATTCTTTAATTATTTATTTTCTTTGCTTTCCATTTGGTATTTTCAATTTGGTCCTCAACATGTGATTTCCTCAAGGCTTTATAACGTTGGCTGCTTGCTTATGTGGTCAAGTTTCTTTAACTTGTAGCTCTGTTTGTTGATTTTGGCTTATTTAGTAGGACAAACCATATTTAAATCTATTTGTTGATTTGTCATGATTATTAGAGCCAGCCATCTTCTGTGGTAGTTTGTTGTGGTTCTTCATAAAGATGTTTTTTCACAGAGTCTTTTCTGGGATTCTGTTTTTGGTGTCCCAGCAATGACAATATTGCAGTGTGACCAACCAAATTAGTTGAGACTTTGTCATTTATTTGTATACAGTCTCATCTTTTGTCTTTGTACCTACTGTTGCATGTGTTTCACCACAAAACTACATGTTTCCAAATTTCAACTGTAACCAGACATTTGCAGCCTCCTTATATGTTTTTTTGCGTTTACGGGTTTATTTAGTTTTTCTGGTGGCACCCACAGAGAGAGTGACAGCACAACGTTTATATACAATTACAAGAAAATGTTATCTTAAAATTTGAGGAAATGTATTTTATTTCTTAAACCGTTTGTCCCCAGGATCCAGCAGCATATATTTCTAATTTGGTTATGTGTGCATATCTTTGCAGGCAGTAACCTGTGCATTTCCAGTTTGTTTCCATGTGCATAGCTTTGCAGGCAATAATTTTTATGTAAAGATGTTTAATCTAGAAGTTATCTGCTTCTACCTTTTGCGTTACAAATCTTTTAATCATCCCATTATTCTGGTGTTTTAAACCTGGCTGAGTTATACGACTGTGCTGGGCTTGAAACTATAGACTAATGTTTTGAAATGGTTGTTTCGATAAATTTAAGGTCCGTTGCAGCAGAGAGATTTAACTTAGTAAAGACTGTCATTCCACTGAAGATTGTGGACCTGCAGTTGTTGGTTACAGAATGCAAAACTTAGTTGGCACATCTTGGATAATGTTCAACCATTGTTAATTAAAGGAGTTTAAGTATAGAGTTATGTTAGTTCAATCAAGTGCTACTTGAAGCAGAGGATTTGAGCTTCAAAGTTCTTGCATTCAGTCCAAAGAGTGTAACAAAAAATGTGTGAAGCCAAAATTTATCTGACACAGGATTTGAAAAGCAGATGCTTAATTCCTTACCATAATATCACCAGTAGGAATATATCTCACTTCCGCAACAGGAGGTTTTCCTGTGGAATGCTACAAGATGTCTACTTATAGTTCTCATGAGCTGTCATACTACTTAGCTACTGTTGTTTATAGGTGTCATTACCTAGGCATGATAAAGATAATATACGATTCTAGTCCAACATCTACAAGTAGTTGATAACTTGTGTAGTTCTTTCTAGTTGTTGTTTAGTGCTATGGATGAATTTCTTTTGATTTTCTTTGTTTTCCAATGTTTGGAAATATGTTCCTCAGATTTGCTTTTTCATTTTGTTTTTATAAATATATCTTTATGGATGAGCTGAGCAGCATCTGTGATTTTCACAGAGTCAAACTTTACCTCATAAAATTGGAATCAGTTTAAGGTCATGTCCAATCTGTGCTAACTTGGAGAAACTTAGGTTTATCGAGAAATACGGAACCCATGTGATTGTTGGTGTGAAGATGGGGGGAAAGGATGTCGTGTATGTAAACCAGCAATACTCATCACCACTCCAGCCTGCTGACATTCAGAAAAAATTGAAGGATGTTGCAGACAAGAGGTTTACTCATGCAAGTGGACCTTCAAGCACCCACAATGATAAAGTTTATATCAGGGAAATGGTGAGTTCTAAATCTTATTGTCCTGTAAGGCACATCTTTCAGTGTGCCTTTCTAGGTTTTCTAAACTGTATCTATCCATGTATGTAGGTGAGATCTGATGCTTATTGACCAGCTGATATTGGGTTTGTCAATAAACATCTTGTTATTGGATGTGCAATTGTTTGTCCAGACAATGTCTGTGTTCAGCATGAGATAGTATCCAGCATGTAGCTCTTGGCAGTTCTTAATACAGACACACTAAAGGAAAGTCACAAACCTAAGAATAGACAAACTTAGCAATGGAGTTACACTATATTGCGTCCGCACACGAAGACTTGCCTTGGGAATAGGGAAATGACCTCGTTCGTAGATAAGGACTCGAGACTCTAGAGTCTTTCTTGCATTTCATTTCTGAGTATTGAGAATGGTGCTGTGATTCCTTTTTAAGATAGTAATGTTGTTAGTGTTTGGGAATGGAAAGATGCTGTCATCAAAATGTGGGGGAGCATAGAGAGAGTTAAGCTTTAATCCTGATCTAAGAGCCAGCAATGTTTCATACGATTAAAGCTCAAGCATCTAAATTTATTTTCACTTCTTGAATAGTATAGGTAGCAGTATAATGCAGAACTCATCTGATTATGGTCAAAATTACTGTGATAAAATTGCATTTATGTTTCTCCATTCCTAATAAGTGCATACTTGATTCTTTCATGTCAGTCCTGATGATTTCCTATTTGTTCTTTCTTTCATCATCCCTGTCATGGCATCAAAATCGAGTCATGTGTCAGTAGGTGTTCACTATTGTGGGCTTTGAATTCTTAAGCACGTCTCTTTTCTAATTTCTATTTCAGCTGGATGGCAATGACAGTGGTCAGACCTTCATGGATACCACTACAGGGAGCATTTATTCCCAGAATGAGGTACTTATGCTCTATATATCTTGCTGAATAAAAATTCTCATGTAAGAGCGGCATTTTGATTCCTCGTAACAAATATTTTTAGCACTATATCTTCAAATTAGAATCATGGAATACTATTTCTGCTTTGTTCCCTTGATTTTCTGGGCTAGTAATGTGATACCTGAACTATTAAAGATAGAAAACAATCTATGGTTTTTCTTAACATTTGTTTAGGCATTTATTCAGTAATGTCAAGGGGAGAATAATAGTGTAAGTCTTTTTCAAGCTGAAGATTAAGCAAACTAAAAGCATATCTTATATCTCCTTAAACACCAATGGATGGGAAAAAATACATGGTAAAAGTTCCAGAAAAAATAATTTCAATATGCTGCTTCAAAATTGTCGGATGTGAAAGTATTGCAATGAGAGCGAATGAGGAAGTAGCTCAATCAATATTCTGGTGTCACCGCTGAATGTAGAAATTGTGAAATATGAGAATTTGTCCTATATATTTTGTTGAAATGCGACAATTTCTTGCAAGTGCTTCCAAACAGTAAAACTCATCTGAGTCAGCAGAATCTAAGCTAGTTTCGGGTGGAAGAAGGGCAACATAGGCATAAAAATCAAAGACATAGGCTGTGCAGAGGCCTTTGTCTCTAACTGAACTGCAGTGACGTAGCTTCTTATGCTGCAGCCGATACCATCCTAGCTTCCCATTCTTTTCTACTGCTAGTCTGATTTTAAGGATAGCGGGTAAGCAGGAAATCCGGTAGATCTGATCTGAGATCTTGCTGCGTTAAGCAAGCTAATTAGAAGGCCCTTTGCTATCAATAAGAAGGAGATTCAATCTTCAAGTACTGTTTTTAATATTGACTTTAGAACTGCTTTTATTTTCCCAAAGTAATTTAAAAAGTACCACTTGAATAATATTCAGACATATCTCTTGATTTTTTGTAGCTGATGACAAGGAGGTTCAAAATTTGGCCCTTAAAGTATTGTATTGTGTCCTAACTTGGCAGTCTTTTTGATGACTTACCTATTGAGATGTCAATTGCATTAAGCACCATGGAATTGAACTTTTTCATTTTCCTTGTTATGCCTGACTTAGAATAGGTGAATCTAAAGTGGAAGTTGATAAGACCACCTTCAAGCCTGTTAAAAGAACAGGGCAAGAGGAAACCCTTCTTTTATGGTGCAGGAAAATTTATTTTTATTCTTCAAAATACTACTCATTTACAAAGTCTCATGGAGGAGCCTTCTTTATGCAAGGAATACATCAAATAGGAACCAATTGTCCCAATAACAAAGTTGCAACAGCTGAGAAAATGTCTACGCTAAAGTTTCATTCAGTAAGCTCCAAGTTCCTGCCATACAGCCACAGTACACCTAATTTCCTCCACAATATGATTAGTAGCAAATACTACAGATGGAATACAATTTCTGAACACAGTACCATTCCTTGACCTCCAAATACCATGCAAAATAGCAGCAAGAGACAGTTTCTTTCCTTATCCTACAAATGATTTGCGGTCAAACTGATGGCTTAACCAGGACAATCCAAAAGGCCAAGCCTCGACGAATCTATAAATAAAGAACAGTCCAAGTATTCTATGCCACACTGCAGCAAAACATGTAAAAATTGTACCATTTGTGGAGTTAATGCCTGAACAATGTATTACACAATCCTCAGCTTCATCATTCCCAGCTTCTCAGACTGTCAGCAGTAGATAATCTTCATTTGCATAACAACCGAAAGAAGAAAGCATGCCTAGCACAACCTTTTTGTTTAAATGCCCTTAGGAGGTGGATTCTGCTAAAATTGAAAATTTATTTGTTTCTTCCTTGTGTTATGTGTTTAGTACATAGCAGACAGCAATCTACCATGCTGAGCTGAGTAGTGTGAACTTGTGAATATATGGGGCATAAAAGTTTTGGATGTAATAAAGGTCAATGGAAATCAAGATAGCAAATTGACATCAAACGTGAGTTTCAGAATTAATCACCCTGCAGTAAAATTTAAATAAATTGTCTTACCTGGTTTGGATAGAAACTAAAATGCTGAATGGCCTGATTTTCTCTTTATTGTCTCCCAAAACAAGCAAGAGATAAGTGTTTTCAACTAATAACAAGTTATTGTTTTCAGCGTGATTAAAATTAAATCAAAACAGCTGTGCTCTAAAAAATGCAAATAAATTAGGATGAATAAATATTCCAGTCTTTGATTACAGATATTTTGTGTTTTTCTAGACCATGGCTTTGAATTTGCTCTTCAAGCATATACCATATTACTTGTATTGACATCAATTTCATGATTATATCACTTTGAACAATTTGGATAAAATTCCGAAATTAAGGCTAAAGACCTGTTATATATTGTATAAACCAACTGGAAATTCTGTATTCTTTCTTTTTAGTAGCAAACAAAACATTAAACACTCAAGTTGAAGGTGATGATTTTTGGAAGCAAAGAGATCGATGAACTTGATGGGTTTATTCATTTCTAAAGCAGGATATTACATTCTTCTGTAGAAGGAGGGGTGGGAGCAGTAGCAGGAACCTGTCCCATAGTAAGTGGTGTCAAAGTGTCCAGCTCGAACCTGATGTGATTTTGATGTCCTTCATACCAATCTCATCATTGCTGAGTGGAATTGATGGAAGTGGATTTTTAAGCCATGCTATCAACCTTTACCTACGCTGTAAGCTCTGTCTTCAGCCATATTACGCAAACTCTGTGGAATACTATTTTTTAATTATTTTGGTGGTGACTTAATTGCTTTGGCCCATTTTAGTTGTTCTGAGTAGAATTGACATCCATTGCCAAGTGGCTGACTCGGTTATTTATTAGTTTATTGCAAATGATATGCCTATGCATTCATGAAAGTGCACTGTAGCTCTGACTTAGTGTTTTTTGTGACAATAGAATTGAGAGGTTCCAAAGTAAGGATTATCCTTTCCGGAGACAGATAGATGTGTTTGTTTTACATTTCATGACATGTTTGGTACCATTTCTACATACCATGATATCTTTGGAAAATCAATGAGCTCTGTGGGTATGTAAAATCTCATCAAATCAACATTTGTTTACTTGTCTTCCCTTCTTGGTATATCCAATAAATTGAAATGATAAAGCCATTCTTTTTCACTAGACAAAGTATATCTCCTGAGTTGTGCTATCCTGAAAAGAAATCCGGCAATAATGTGTTGTGAAGCTAATGGAAGTTGCTTTCTAGAGCTTAATTATTGGGTCTCCATCAAATCTTTCCCCTTTAGAAAATCTCACAATGGTGCTCTCGAGTCTGCGGGATAACTAATTTGAGTTGTATAATAGCCTACTGTTAGGCAATCTGCGCTTGTACATCTATCATGCTAGGATTTGTTCATTGTTATAGACAGTTTTTGAGGATTGGCATATTAGATGGGTTTGGGGATTGGTACATGTAGACAAGCTTTGAAGATTGGCATATTACATAGGTTGACAGTAGTCATTCAATCATTGGTTTTATGTCATGTAATTTTGGCTTTTCTTTCACCCATTACTTGACAGACTTCCAATCAGTTTTCCAAGCTAGTGGACCAGATTAGTTAGTTGGATTACTCAGATAAATAAATTCATTCATTTTTGTCCGCTCTTTTGGTGAATTTAAATGTACAAATGCCAAGTTGTTGGTCATCACGGCTGCAATCAATCTGGAGATGGTGCAAGGATCTCTATAGTTGGAATGTCTTTTTATCCACGTATTTAACATCTTAGACGTTTAATTTCCTAGTTTTAGTTGTATTTGCTGAGGTGGTTATCTACGATTCTGATATTGTAAACCAACTTCAGTATCAAACTCTACATTTCAAACTGGTTCCAGTATGTTGATGCTATGAGCTATTGAAATTTGTTTGGGGGTAATGCTGCTCACCACTTGGATATGGATATCGTTGTTGTACTTGTTTCTACTATGTAGTTGTCGATTTGGAAACTTTTTGAGAGCATTTGGAACCATTCCAGCATGACTTGAATCACATATTCACGCATTATGCTTCTCACTTGACTCCCTCACACTGTCATATCATCTTAGGGTCCACTGTGGGAGAGCCTAGAAATCTTTTAACTTCTTTGACAAGTGACCTACTCTTGGTATCGCTTTACTCTGGTAAAGGTTGAGAATACATAGATTAGCAAATTGAGTAAAGGTGTGGCCTTACTGAGGAAGAAGTGAATGCTATCTGTACTTACTGCCATTGACAACATTTCTCCTATTCCAAGCCAGGTGTTTAGGGCAAGCTAGACAGGAATTTGTGATGCAGTCAAAAAAGAGCTCGCAGAATCTAAAGTTGAAACTTTTCACGATTTTTCTCCAGCTTCATTGAGGCATCCCTTGACCATTAACTGTTTATTTGGCAGTTGGAATACGTAAATTAAGAGTCCTTGTTTAAGTGTCAACACGGTAGGAACTATATCCTCTTGAGTTTTACTACTTTCTAGAATTTTAGGCCTTAAGGGTAGTTTAGTCTTTTTAGTGTTCACACAAAATTTTCAGTAATTGAGTTGTTGAGTGTTACGAGGTTATTTTGATTGTATTAGAATCTAACTGGAGTTGGTGTTGTAGAAAAGTCCCAGGAAACTTCTTCAACTAATTTTGCTTGTGAATAGGAATTGGGATTATGAATATGATTCTGTTTTTAGGGTAGCTTATAGCTTATAGGTACTCTTGTTACAGCTTATATTACATGTAGATTGATCAATGATCAAGAAAGAATTGAGTCTTTTGTTTAGTCATTAATTTTCTTCTTCCTCATCATACCCTAAATCCTCTTCTTCTCCACTTTCCCCCCTACTGTTCACTGGTAGCGGTCACAGCCCCAATATGTTCTCATTCCTCTGCTGTGCTAGTAGGCAAGTTTTTCCTGTCTTCTCCTCCATCAAGTGGTCTTTTCTAAGTTTCATAATCAGAAGTACTTGATTCTCTGATTTAAAGTCAATTTAACTGTCATCTTAAAGACTTATTCCTCATTTATGGAGAGAAATGTAATAACATCATTAGGTGCTCTCTCTCTCTGATTGATTGAATATTTGGTGCCCTTCACTATTTGAACTATCACATCCTGGGACCTCACTCCATAAACCCTCCTCATTCTTGTGCTAGTGTGAGAACTTTGAGTGTTACCCTCCCTATTATATCCATAATTTGACCATAAATACACAAGATGTATATAGTCACAGTTCCTAGGGACTTGCGTCTTACTGGTCAATCTATCTACTCAACTAATTATAAGTTTCTCAGAGAATTTTTTGATGATATTTTTGAATCAAGCCTGTTTTTTGAATGTCTAACCTCACTTTTTTGTTTTTATTTTTACTGCCTTTCATATATTATTTTGTGCAAGAATGTTTTGCTTTTGCTAATTTGTTTGACATTAGGCCTATAATTATAGTTGCCAGAAGGACAAGAGGTTTGCATGTATCATGGAAAATGAAGTGGGATATGTTCCATAATCTGTGATAAATGTAAATGAAAAGCATAACTTTAAGATTTAATTCAATTCCTAGCAGCCATTCTGTGGATACTAGATTTAGAAAACTAAGATGAAACTTCTAAGGAAAAGAATCAGAAAGAACAACATGCACATTTGATTCAAAAGTTGTAAAGAAAGTAAACTTTATTTACTTTTAAACTTTGACCAAAATCAAAAAGGTTCTTTAAATGTTAACTGTCTGGTCCACTTGCTATTAAATGGTTTTACCATATGCCATGTGGTTCCATCTTATAACTATTAATCCATTACTCAGAAACTAGAAGTCGTCATCGGTTAAGTGAAGTACATACATTATGTAACACAACCTCTCAGAGAAAAATTACTCTAATAAAAATTCTGGACTTCTGTATGTGTCCTCACTCGAAGCTGAAATTTTTGAAGAGTTCTATGAACTTCTTAGTTCTTTTAGAGGATCATGTCATGATATTTAGGCAGGAGATTTAGCAGCAAATTTTTTGTCAGCAATACTTTTCCTCTGTTTGATTGAATGCCTACACATGCTCTACAAAATATCACAGCTTATTGTATCTATAGTTGGGATATAAGAGCTCTTCCGTTAGGAAACAGTTTCATTAGCTTGAACATTTGTGATAGTCCTAGCTTGTATTGCAGCTTGGTCTACATAGAGTTCCAGTGTCATGATTATTTACTATCATCTATCCAAGGTTATGTAGCTGCCATTGTCCTCTTTTTCACCTTTTAAATATCAAAGCCAAGTTTTCTGATTCCTCTCTGTGCGTATGGTCAACATTCTTATGTCCATCTTTCAGCGTGTTGCCTTAGACTCTTTCCAGGTTCCTTATTGGTGAACATTTTGTTAGTCGCATCATCTTTATTTAGTACCAGATGTGAAACTTGGATTCAGAGATAGAGAAACCATTTTATTTACTGCTATTACCATGTATGATGTTATCTCATTCATAAATGAGCCAATAAGTGAAACACTAAATAGATGCAGAGAAAATTTTGCTGAACTGTTCCTGCAGATGGCTGTTATGTAACAACTCCGAGGGTGGATAGATGGTCCACATGGTTGGACAAAGGATGAGCTTGATATGAGCAAGCAACAACTTGAATGAAGTATAATTCAATTATGCAAAAGCCATGTTAGGCACATTTACTAGAATTGGAACTGTCAAATTACGATATTCTCCTAGCATTGTGGGCTTAACTTTAGAAAGATGAAAGAAAAAGCATAAGTTGAAATTAAACATAAAAATTTTTTTTGTAAGCAAAATTAAACATATAAATTTGATAATTGGCAATTTCACTTTCTGAGTTGATGAGCTTGGCATGTATTCGACATTAATATGTGGTCCACACTAGTGAGCAGTATGAGATGCTTTAAAGATCTCATCTCATTGTGCCTTCATTAATGTGTTTAACTATGTTACAGCAATCATAATATATAAATGGTATTTTTCTTCAACCTGGAAATATTAATCTCAAGTCTTGGGGATGCAGATAAACCACCAATTGAAGAACTATATCAGTTTTTGGAGTTTCAACTTCCTCGGCAATGGGCACCAGTATTTGGTGAACTTCCCCTAGGTCCTGACAGAAAGCAGCAGAGTGGTGCATCTTTGCAGTTCAGCTTAATGGGTCCAAAGCTATATGTTAATACAAACCCGGTAACAGTCTCATAAAATCGAGTGTGCTTAAACTTTTTGTTGGCATCTTTGCATTGACAAAGGACTTTAAACAGTTATCTGTTTCAGTTCCTTAACCTTGAAACAAGTATGTCAGCAGGTTTCATAGTTGTGATGTTTAGAATTCCTGTAATCTGCCTTTTGAAACTCTGATCTGGAAGTAAATCCTGCAGAAAATAATGATTTTTCTGAATCCCTTTTTTGTTCAAATTAGGACTCTAGTTTAGACTTATCAGAATATATATATATATATATATATATATATATATATATATATAAATCATAAGCTTTGCATTTATATGGACCTAAGGGAATGAACTAGTAAATAAAGGGAAAGGAAAGAATGAGACAGAGCACATAGAGTTGGTTGAATGAGGGTTGGGAAGTAGTGCTACATGGTAAGGGTTGGTGGGAAGGAGTTGAAAAGTGCTATATAGCAAGAGTTAGTGGAAAGGAGTTTTGAAGTGGTCTGACATACCTAGAGATATTAAGTATTTCACTGATGGTGATGTTGAAGCGAATAACATGTCTTGCTTAATCTAAAGTAGTGACCTCAAACTTGAAATCTGTTATGAAGGTCAGTCTGCTGGCTGCAGCTACTTCATTAGTGACTTCAACTTGATGTATCTGAAACTTTTGGTTTTGATACTTTGTTTTCTTTTTCTTAGTTTTGCTTAAGGGTAGAAAGGTGTAGGATTCCTGATTATGTCTTGAAATAATCTATGTTTCACAGAAGTTCTCTCCAATATTATTTTCTACTGGGTGGATTTGTTTTAGTTCCTTTATGCTTGCCACACAATGAGAGGTATTTAGCACAAGTGTTTCCCAAAATAGTTGAGAAACAGTATTCTTCTTGCAGCAAAATGTATATGGAAGTACTTATAACATGCAATTGGAGGTATTGAGCACATTTATTTCCCACATAAACTGAGAAACAATATCCCTCTGGAACCAGTGTATTTGGAAATGTTTATTTAATGCAACAGGATGTACTTAGTGCAATTTCCACATAAGTTGATAAACTATGCATCTTTAAATCTTTTCTCTTCACCAGATTACCTGGACTATCTTTGTGGGCCTTTTTACCATGTGCCTGTTGCTAATATGTTGTATTGGTGGAGGTTTAAGAGTTCAATAAATGAACCATGTGAGTGTGATACTTCTGACCCTACATATCAAGGCAGTGATACTTCTGACCCTACATATTAAGGCATACAAATTGTGGCTGGCTGAATTCGCTTGTCACTTTTTTCCTTCTTATGGATAATCACTTGGTTTCGCATGTTTATTACAAGTATTGTCAAAAGATAAGTGAGATTAACGCATCAAATAATGATTTTACTTTCACCTTGATTGCTTTCTTGACTTGCCTTCCTAACGTAATTTTAGATGCATTTCATCTGATTTCTCCAGTTCTCTGAGATAGCCATGCTGCTTTAGCACAACTTTGAGTGTAATGCTGCCCTTCTCACCATAAATCTTAGAGAAAAAATAAAGGTTGTCAATAGGAAAGTCTTTGGATGACAAATATGCTCTCTTTAACGGGTCCATTTATTGTGTCTAGTCTTTTTGCAACTCAGATATGTTGAATAATTGTTTAATGATGTGATTATTTATTTAGTTGGTGCAATTACTTTTAATAGGTTGATGTGGGCAATAAGCCTGCGACAGGACTTCGACTGTATTTAGAAGGGAAAAGAAGCGATTGCCTAGCAATTCATTTGCAGCACCTTTCCTCTTTACCCAAGAGCTTTCAGCTTCAGAATAATTCAAATCGCAATGCGGGTAACTCGTATGACCACAGGTATTATGAGAAAGTCCAGTGGAAGAGCTTCTCACACGTATGCAGTGCTCCTGTTGAATCTGATGAGGACCTTGCCATCGTTACTGGTGCTGAATTTGAAGTCAAAGAATCTGGTATGAAAAATGTTCTTTTTCTGCGCCTTCATTTTTCAAAGGTCATTGGCGCCATGGTTGTCAAGAAACCTGAGTGGGATGGTTCCACAGTGCTGGGCCAAAAGTCTGGAATTATCTCAACATTGATTAGCACTCGCTTTTCAAGTAGTCAGAAACCTCCACCAAATCCATCTGATGTAAACATCAACTCAGCACTGTATCCTGACGGCCCCCCAATGCCAGCACAAACCCGTAAACTTTTGAGATATGTTGACACAAAGGAAATGACAAGAGGACCACAGGATCCACCTGGATACTGGGTTGTTTCTGGAGCGAGGCTTGTGGTTGATAATGGCAAGATATCTCTTCGTGTGAAGTACTCTCTTCTGGCTGCCATCTTGCCGGATGAAGAGGAGCCATTTCATGGATAATTTTGTGGACCAAACAGCTGAAGCAGTAATATTGCGAGGCAAAATAGGGATGTCATTTCATGATTGAAGTCACAGATTTTTCTTATATTTAGCGAGGAGTTTTTGACAGTTCTTGTATGGTTTGAATGGTAACAGGCAACTTGCTGTACTTCTTGTGTTCTAGCATAAAATTATGTACATAATTCTTGATGTTGGAAGAATTTAACTGAAACAGTTACTTGTTCGGAAATAGGAAATGGAGAACAGGTACATATGCATCTTATTATAGGATGAAAATACTTGTTTACGCAGTTTCCTGTCCCCATGTAATTTCATATTGCCCGAAAAAGGGAGGAGAGGAGGGCGGGAATTCTCATTCAGCGGAGTTCCAAATCTTGCATCTTGTTTCCTATAATCATGAGATCACCGAATCATCTCCTTGCATAATATGGAAAATCCACAGGTCGGGTCTTTCTAGAAATCTGAAGAACAAATATTAGTTTTTTCTTTTTCAGTTGTCATAATTTCTACTAATAAAACTGGATGTGCAAGCTTCTAATGTATAAATAAATATGTGGCTAATTGTTCTTCCAGCTCTTGCTAGGTTTAATAAAATCAGAGTCAACCGTGAACTAAAATTTTGGGAAGTATTTGCTAGACTTTATTTATTCACGGACACAAGTTCAAGAGAATGTTTTTATAGCAACAGAGGAAACAAAAAAACAGGGCCAAATGCATAAGCAAATTTTGGAGTGTGTTTTTCACACCGATGGTAAGACAGAGTATGCTGTATCAAAGAAAGCCAAAAGTGCGACACTGGTGATAAGATGGTGTCTTTGTAGTTTTGGAGATCAAAAGTTAAAACCACCAGTTAATTTGGAAAAAATGGTGAAGAGATGGCAAAATCGATAAAATCAGGAGAAGAGTGAAGTGGAGGAAGCTTTGTTTCTTGGTAAAATTGATACAAGTCATATAAGGGGAAATAAACGGGCAATGAATTACTAAACTGCGAAGAAATCGGGGTAAATTATTAGCCTAGGTAATGAAATAGTGAGTTTTTGGTAATTGAAAATGCCTTGAAGAATAATGAATATGGAAGAGAGATAAAGATGTTCATTCCAAATGGTTGAATAACTTGATGATTGCCATATATACAAAAGTAATTCCCTCAAAAATATATGTGAGAGTGGATGGAATGTCTGGACGTATGAGTAACAATTGTGTCAGAGCTTTTTTATTATAGTAATAAAAAGGGATAATTTCAGAAACCTCCCTTGAGGTTTTTGACAATTTCACTCGGCTCTCCTCAGGTTTAAAAAATTACACTTACCTCCCTTGGCATAGTAAAATACCTATAATGCCCTCCACTTGGTAGACAATTTTAAATTTAAGGCAATAAATTTACAAAACCCAAAAAAAATCTATTTTTCTGTCTCTTATCTATTTTCGCTCCTCTCTTTTCTAATTAATATAACCTCTTTTGTTATTTTCAATTTTATGGATATTAGCAAATTGAAATTACAAAATCAACAGAAAGAGCAAATTATATGTCAAATTAAGAGGAAACAAAGAGACTCGCAGTGATACAAAAATAAATAATGAAATTGATGAAATTAGAAGAACTAAAGATGTAGAATTTGTCATATTTTGTTTGTTGTCAAGAAAATCTTTTATAAAATGTCAATAATTACATAAGAATTTCTTTCATTGGATTAGAAATTTTTTATTACAATTTTATTATGGAGATAGAATTTATTCTCTACTTTTGAGATATTAATATTTTTAAAGCCATAGGAGGGTTATAATGGTAGTTCTAGGTCAAACTAACTTGTATTGAAAAGGTATTTAAGCATTGACATTTGATTTTGGGGTACAACTGGTTGTCAATGGGGTTTGTGTGTGTATTTTTTTTTCTTTTTTTTTTTTTTGCGTGACAAGTTTTGATACTGTACATGCAATTTGGAATTTTTTAGATGGCTATTTGGTTTTAAAACTTATGTTTGAATGATTATTGGGGATTAGACTTGTTGATTTATGCAAAGTATGAAAAAAAATGATTGAGTATACTATATTTTTCTTTCTTAGTTTTGTACAAAAGGGCAATTTAGGATGTTTGTTAGAAAATCTATCTTGTTGAGCCTACATTGTTACTGAACATTAAAAGTAGGGGAGGTATATGTAATTTTTAGAACCTGAGGGGAGCTCTCTATAATTGTTAAAAACCTCAAGGGAGGTTTTTGAATTATCCGCAATAAAAATGGCATTCAACATATATTTTAAAAATGGGAGCAAGCTCATATAAAATTGATAGTGTACATTGAAATGGTAGATATCATTGAATAAAATTCAAATGCAAATATAAGTGGTATTAGCTTATGGTGTAGGGATGCTAGGAATATAAATTATTTACTGTTATAAATTTGGTAGAAACTATGACTACATGAAGAATAAAGGTATCGATCAAGCAATGCACCCTAAGTCATTCGTACAACTCTACACCATAGAAAAATTTGAAAGTTTGTTTCGATGTTATTCTATAATTTCATAGGATTGCTAAAAGTTTAAAGGAGAAGAAACTTATTAAAGTTTCTGTTTCAGAAGTATTTGTGGTTGAATTTAGTTTTTCTAATTCTGAAGCTAACCCTCGGGTATTAGATGCCAAAAATGCATCTCATATTTATGTGAACATGCAAGGATGAAAGAAAAGTAGATGACCCAAAAATGGTAAACTCTTCATATGCGCAGGCAATGGTAGACATGGTCATGATTCCAGAACTGCCGGTTCTAGTTTAAAAACTAACGATTCCAATCCTACTAAAAGATGGAACCTGAACTCGCCCTTATAAGCATCTTAAAACCCCAATTTCGGTCCAATTTTAGTTCCAATTTTATTTCGATTACAGTTTCGATTTCTTCCAATTATAGTTCCGGTTCATTTAATTATGCTTAAACACTTGTTATAAAATTGATTTTAAGAAAATATGATAATGAATGTAGAAAAAAATAAGAACATTATTGTACTATCTTGTTCAAGAAAAATTTAAAAAATGATGCAAATTTTATGAAAAAATATTATGATTGATTAGATTAGATTGGTTTTAGACTTAAATTAGTTATGGGGTCTAAACTTACTAATAGGAAGAGACAATGGGCTGTTGGAGAATTGGCGCTGCTGGTGTTAGATGCTGATATTGATATTGAATTTTGAAGTGGTCAAATAGATCTAGATAGCAATATTTTTTTATAAATAGCTTGAACCGATTCTAAGTAGTCAGTTCTAGTTCTAGTTCAAGTTTTCCTTTAGTAACAATTATGGTTTCAAATCTAGTTTCCAAATTTTCTTTTGATTCCAGTTTGGTTCCAGTTTAAACCTAAACCGTGGCTCTCCCTAGGCAATGGAGTAAGAGTTGCTCATTAGCCATAGGAATTTACATACATTACCTTGTGGACTTACTTTAAGATTAAGCAATTGTTACTATATTTCAATATGGATTGGAAATGTCTCAAGATACTATTATAATCATTTGAATTGTTTGTGCGAACAATTACACTGTCACATAGAGAATAATTTATCGACTCTATCACATAGAGAATAATTTGTCGACAAGATAAAATAATTATCCATCTGAATTGTTTATGCGAATCAATCTAGTAATTTTGATCATTCTATAGCCATCACATGCTAGTTGATATGTCTCCACGTTATAGTAAATGAGATCTATTGCTTCATTTATAAAAAAAAGAGCCATGATATGTGCTAGTGTATCCCTATTAACAATATCGTGTCTTATTGATATTTCATTTGTAAAGAAGAAGCGTAATAGTTAAGTATAAACCCTAAATAAATCCAACAATATCATCGTCATATCAATTATTTTATTGATTTAGGTTAATTTTATGGACTTTATCATCCGAATTACAAAATACAAGCAATCAAATTGATCAATAGTAAAAGTACACAAAAACCCTCGAAGTTGATTGATCAAGACATACATACTAACAATAACTCATTCAGTCGAGCAAGCAAGAGCTCTAAACACACTAGTTCGCAGCCTATTACTTTAGCAAGAGATTATTTGTTTATTGGACTTATCAGCCGTAGGGATGCTGAGTTTATAAATGGTTGTGCATGGCGGAATTGAGTCATTGCCGACAATCAGTGTTATGTCCACCGTTGTGCTAGGATATGTAACTTTCCTTAATCGCACTTGCTGACTTGCATACATCACAAAACAGGAATATCATTTTTCAGGACTTAAGTCTTGAATGATGATCACTGGCAGTTTGAGTTTGACCTGATATATTGATTGTAATTTCCCTTAATATGTGCTATTTAGATGATGTAAATGCCAATAATTTCGAATTAGAGTTTTATATTTTGCTGCAATTTGATGTCACTGTTGAGGCCTTCATCATAAGTTTTGCATAGATACTCTTTAAGTTAAAAGAAAGCTACTGCTTAATATTTTGCTAGTTAGTGGAGTTGTGTGACAGATTCCATACTATTTTATCTTAAAAATTCTTAGGGCCATGGCATATTTTTCTGAATCGTCATAATAAACAACTATCAAATTTTCATAGGGATCAAGAAGAATCTGTTGAAACTAAACTTTGACGTGTTTAGCTTTTGGAATCATCTTTTTGGGACACAACAGGCCATCACTAATTTGATGTCGGAATCATTTGCGAATCCCTACTTTAATACATTTAAATCTCGTTACCTAAATGCAAAAATGAGAAGGATCTCTAACTTAAACCAGATTTACAAAAATGGGCTGTCTCTTGAATTAGAAAAATCATACAAAAAATGGTTTTTATGTTGGTTAGTTTTCATTTGGACCACTACGACTTTCACGAAGAAACCTTTCAGAGATATTGATCATAGATAGTGTAATTAAAAATTGAATTTGGTTCACAATTTTCAAACTTCAGAGGTGATTCTTAGTCAATTTTAAATATTTTTATTCTTGATATGAAAAGATCGAGAACAACGTATTTATATCTATAAAAAAAACCCTAATTTTGAATTCGTGAATAGGTTAAAATAAAAGAAAGATGGCTATGTTTATTGTTAAATGGGGATCTATTTATAATTTTTCGAAGTGTCAAGTAGACACCAAATTCCAACGTCTAGGCTTGTGACGATCTCATTTCACATCTTGCAAGTCTTTCAAAGACATTTTCCAATCTTCGTCAATGCTTGACCGAGTACTTTGCAGCCAATGAATATATGACTGAACTCGTGAACTTTGTATGAAATCTTGAATGACAAGTCTTGGAAGCTATGCATTAATTTGATACATGAAATAACCAGGAAATGCAAGTCGCTATTTTGACTAAATCTACGTAATTGGTTAAAAATTTCTTCGTTATTTTATATTCTTCCTTTCTTGAAACAAAGAAACATTACATAGACTTGGCAAAGTGTGGTTCAACGTTAATCTCATACCTATTGTGTGTGATTAGTAAAAGCATTATATTTTGTAAACGAATTTAATAACAAAAGGTTTATAGACATTTGTTTCACTTGTTTTGCCTCTAATGAATCCAGGGGTAATTCTCTAATTTCTGAGATTGAATTTGAGTTCCTTTTCCCAGGAATTTGACTATAAGATGATGGTAGAGTAGTAGTACACCATTCCAGGAGTTGCTTTCCCTTATTCAAGAATTACTCTAATTAACAGATACCTGGTTTTATAAAGGAAAAAAAAACGTGAAATTTACCCCAAAAAAAAAATAAAAGAGAAACACAAATAAAAGATAAAATAAGTATGGCTGCAAACTATCAGAACTCAATAAAATTGAGGAACAATGCCAAAAAGAAAGTTAAAGAAGAAAAAAAAAAAAAAACATTGACACACTATATATACAAATATAAATCGTACAAATCCCTACTAGATAGAACTTGTATTTAATACTTGAATAAGTATAAAATTTTTTCAAAGTCACAATTCCATGAGGGGAGAAAAAAGGGTTTTTTATGAGATATGGCCATAGTTCTTCAGTATCAGATGTTTAAGTTGAGTACATAAAATGAAGAGGTAGTTTCTTGTTTCAATACTTTTTGGTGGAGAAGTTGAAGTCTTGCGATTAGGGTAAGAGCTAATTAGGAGGAGTTGCATGATATATTTGATTGGAACAGTAATTAACGTGGTTACTGTAATTGGTCAGAAATTAATTAGAAGAGTAAATACGAAATTATAAAAAGTGATAATAAAATGTTTACAACAAATCAAACTCTGCTCCTACTTTATCATTGTAGTGATTTAAAAAATAAAAAATATTAGTAGTAGGCTGGCGGAGTTTACATCGTTGGTGATCTAATGAATTAAAATCAACTGAGTTTCATTACAAATAAATTTTTAGACAATGAATAAGTGACTCCAGGGTAATCCAATGACAAAACATCCCATTTCAAGCATCCTAAACTGCAGTCTGTTTCTTCCATCGTTAAACTGCATTAAATTTCAATACTCCTGGCATAATTTTAAACAAATTTCCTGTATCCCTAAAAAGTAGAAAAACACAAATCTGCTTTAACATTACTAGAAGTACATCAACAGTCGTGAAACACGGATCCTTGTTTAGTTTACACGGGAGAACCAATATACATTTCCATGATATTACACTCACTCGCACAAGTTTAGCATTTCAATCCGCATACTACTGTAATCCACTTTCTGCTATAACAGAACAATAATAAGATTAACAGGATTAGGCAAACAAAACGGACCAGGAAATAGCCAAAGACAGTCTCCATACTCTTTGTCTAGCCTTTAATTTAAGTAGACAGACTTATGCTAGACATTCTTCATCCTCTTCCGCATACTCCAAAATGCAGCATGATATTGGTTCTGCAGCCAGATGGAAACTAAATTTAGGAATCCGAATCAAGCACACCTCAAATTCATGTTAGAACAAATTAAACAAATGTCATGGGGTTATTATTGGAAAATCTCCTCTTCCAAGGGGAAACATCCGCATATTTTTTGTAAATGCTGGATAAACCAGATTGTAAGCCCCGTATTTCATATTTAGCGAGATTTCATAGCAAAACCTCATGAATGTTGCATTTACGATGAGAGTACCGGTTAAGGTGATAATATTGCAATTACAGCTTGTAACTCAGTACAGTAATAATATTGCAATCACAACTTGTAACTCAGTACAAGTCCTCCAAATTACAACTCAAGATGGTAGTTGACCCAATGCCATTTTGGTGATGCAGCACATATCTAAAGCTATCTTGTTTTACCCAAATTTAACCAGTACACAGGTGGAGTACAGATCAGAAATTGCCTATCTGTTTATCTTGTGCCGATCTTTCATCTATACCCATTTTTATTTGTAAGGAAAAAATCCTGTTAAGACAAACTGAAATTTATTTTCATGCCATTCAATTAGCCAAAACATTTCTTGCTAACTGAAACTTACAAATTACATGAATCCAAAACTAACCTGAAAGTCAAATCTCCAATCAGCCTCAGTGATTGATACTATGAACTTTTATGTCCAAGATGAGTGCTAATATGCTTACAGTAGGCATGTCAAACGCTAGCTATGCTGACCTAAACCAATTCATTTGTTAATTAGACCACACCCAAACCAAGGCCAAGGCCCAGATCTAAGTTACTGAAATGGAGAACCTTCTGAGTGAGTCTTAAGTAGAAATGTACCCAAATATAGATAAGTCTGTGTACCTAAATCACACCAATTAGTATTACCAAATTGCGTAATTACAGATTATAACGGGAGTTGTCCCATAACTGCTCTGCAAAAAATGGTCTGTTTAGATAGGTAGCTTTACCAAATACTAGTTTTTCAAATATAATGCTATAGTAACACCCATAAAAAATGCGCCAAATACATCCAGACAGCACACCAAAAAATAACTAGGGAAAAGAAAAAGAACCACCACCCTCCTATTCCACCACCAACCCCGCCACCCTCCTCTTCCCCCTCCTTCCTCTCTTACTCCTCATCTTCCCCTCCTCCCCTTCTTCCTCCTCTTCCCCTTCCTCAATTCCCCCACCCTGCTCCCCCTCCTTCCTGCAACCAAAACCAGATCTGGCAGGGGAAAGGGAGAACGGTGTGGGAGGGGGCAATGGGGGGGGACGGGGAGAGATGGCATAGGGAAAGAGATAGGAGGTGGAAAGGAGGAAGGAGGGAAGAAGAGCAAAGGACAGAGGGGGAAGAGGCGGAGGAGAGCAAGAGGGGGAGGAATAATAAAAAAAGTTTAAACATACCAAAGAAATTCTAAATTTTAAAATACCCCAAAATAGAATTCTACAGTAATGTTCATTTATTACGGTGTATTCATGAGAGACACTAAAACCTACAACTGGAGCTGCTGTTGAGTTAGAGGCCAAATGAATACTAAACCAGAAGACAAACAACCTAGGGAAGTAAAATTACTTAAGAATTGCAGCTAATCCTTAACAATTATAATCCTCCTAAAATCACACACCAAGAGAGGCAAAAACCACACCCTCAATGGCCACAATGATGCTCGAAGTTCTCATATCCAATATATCTTTCTCATAATTCGGGAAGTTGACCCTGATTTCAAATACAGCAGAAGAAGGCAAAACTTGAATTTTAACAAAATACGTTATGCAGAGATGTGGATCTGGAGCTACTTTAGTAGATAAGTTATTGTTTGTTTTAGATTATTTAATAGCAAGAGTAGTTAAGCATCGGCTGCACAAACTATTTTTGTCCATTTAATCGTGTGTTTTCCAAGACTCTGGTTTCATGTATGAGCTACATGACTTCAATGCATTTTATGCCAACAACAATTTTTAAATAAAAAATAAAACTTAATAAAACAAGATTTTAATTTTGATTGGAGGTCACAAAAAAAACTTAAAAGTCCCCAAGTGATTTTGTACCTTCTGATTACAACTTATCAAATTCAAATGAAGAATATCGAACAATGAAATTTCTTAAATTTTTTTGGTCAGCCAAAGACCTCTCGAATTTTTGGTGTGCCTAAGATGTTTTGTATTTATTCCTCTTGAAATTGCCTGCATTTTTACTTTTAAAGCTAAGTTCCACTACTTATAGTTTCTTTAAGTACTCCTAAAGCTCAATTTACTGCCAAGCATTCTGCGGAGGGGTAACTGATCACCACCAAACGTCCTCCATGGAATCATTCTTTCAACACCAGATACCCGCATTAAACATTAAACCAAGAAATAATGAAATATATGTATGTTTTCTGTAGCTCCAGCGCAGGAAACCAATAACTGAGCTTCAAGTTCCTAATTTTAATCTGAATTTGATATAGTTGGTCTAGTTTGTAGGATTTCTCTGGTCACACGAAGAAAATAGAAAATATAAAATAAAACAACTCTCCAATGTTCAGTAAAAGACTCTGCACAGCTACAATTGTACAACATATGACAAATTTTGTTTCAGCTCAATATCTAAAATAATGACAAGAACTTAAAACCAAGAAAAACTATGATGCAGAAAGGCAAATAGCTTACTTGCATCATAGAACGAGGATTTGTTGTATATGTTGTCTCAATGGTTGAGGATTGCTGCAACAGACAAATTTAAGAGCTGAATTCCAAATGTAAGCCACATAAGTCTAAACTGAAATGAGTCATTGAACTTGAAAACAAAGTTACCTCAAATTCAAATCCATAATGAAGAGCAACCTTTTTCACATCTTCCAAACTTAGTTCAACAGACATTTCCTACATGGAGGCAGGATTGATGTTTAAAAAAAGAAAAAAAAAACTCAAAAAGAGCTGTGACAGTCAAAAGATAATATATATCCACTTCCAAAGAAGAGCCTTACATCTTCTTGACCGTACATGTCTGCAAAGTGATAAAGTAAGGGACCCAAATTTATCCAGACCTGGAAATCAACGAGATTAGATATGCCTTCCAACAGATTATAAAGAAATTGATAACAGATTTTTTCAAAACTACTTACTCCCCCGTCCTTGAGAATTCTTGAAATGATATCAATGTATTCTACAATGTTATGAGCAGTGTCAAGGAAAAAGCAAGTCACCACAGCATCCCAAGCTCCTGCAAATGACACACAGACAGCACTCAGTGAAGCTCAACAAACAATGTGAGTTCAGAGACACAAATTAATACTGATATTATTAATTAGTTAAATAATGTGAGTTCACAGACAGCACTCGGGATAAAGCGTAAGATATAATAATTACATTACTGCACATCATCTTGTCAAGCAACTCAAGCTCACTCCCGCTATGACTGATAAAAGATCATTTCATCTCAATGACAAAATTATGTCAACCAAAAAAGTACTTAAGCCACATTTCAACACTACTTAAGCAGGGTTAAAGACCAATGAATCTTCAATAGCTTTAACGCTCGGCTTGAATCAGCTAGTCTACCATCTGTACATTTCTGTGTTCTGTGAGTCACCAAGAGCTGAATGTTAATATATACAAGATTGGTCATGAGACAAAAATAGACTCTGTTTAGCAGTGAACCTTTAACTGCACACAGACAAGGTATTCCGCAGTGCTTGTCTGTCTAAGGATGGAAATTAAGGTGGGTGCCCCTGGGGGGCCAATGGGGCGGGGCCGTGGAAAATTTTTCCCCCGGTTAAAAAATGCTGACCCGCCACCCATTAAAAAAATTATATATGTATATATATATATATATATATGTAATATATATTTAATTTAATTAGTTAAAAAACTTATAATAATGGTATTATTAACTATAAGTACTATATAATGTACATTAGTATATATAATATAATTAATATTATCAATTATACTAATAACTATACATGTTTGCTAATAGAAATTATTAATTAGTTATGCTAAATTTACTGATACATTTATACTAAATTCCTAATTACACTCAACACAATAATACTTTTTTTCTCAAAAAAAAAAAACCCAATAATGACTTGGTGACTGTATTTGTCTCAAAAGTGAAAACTTGACTACTTTAGTTGTATTTGTCATCATGTCACTTGACTACTTTAGTTGTATTTGTCATCATGTTGGATTGTATTCAAATAGTTTTTATTTGATTGTTTTTGTGGGTTTCAATTGTGAAATTACAGTAAATAATGGCTGGAAGATGTGTTGGTATTTACGTACTCGATTTTTGGCTAAAATTTGGCTACAATGCAATTATAGGACAAATTTTTTTTAGCCCTCCTGGGGGCAGGAGGCTGCCCCGCCCCGTTATCATTCCTATGTCTGTCTCATTCAGGCACAATCTTTAAGAACTCTATCAAAATGTAATTGCAAGCTAAACAAAACCAATTAGCCATTAAGCTCTTGATATCAATGGACATTTGATTGATAATTCAAGAAATTTATTCAGTTGAAAACAGCTGAGGACCTCCAATGATGAGGAGAATTTTCTTTCTCCCTGCCAGAGGAGGTTCATTTATAATATCAATTTTTTTAACGTACTTGGCTCTCCCAGATTAGACGAACCATAAGTATCTCTTTATTGTTGCTAAAGGGAATCTTTTAAGCAGACAGGGTAGTCTGCTATTGATTTAAGTCCAGAAAAACTGTAGCAGCACGGTACTACAAGATCCCCTGACATTTTCTGTGATATAGCAGTAACTTACACAGTCTCTGTCATACTTTGAACTTCCATGCAGTTAGAAGTAATTGCATGCCAAACAACATAGCTTGGCTAATTGTTAGCTTCAGGAACATGCCTCCAGACACAGGCTGTTGTCATTTCTAAAAATTTCATCTCACAGCAACTGAGATGCTCACATCCTGGGAGACCAATACTTTAACAGCTCTTTTCCAAGTTTTGAGGTCATAAATTCCACTATCACCAAAACTCGTCCGTTTCAGACCCTAAGCTAGCAGTAAGGAAAGTAAAAATGTTACACTTCACCAAGAATAAGGCTTTCAGCATAGACTATTTACCATGCTACTTGCAATTCTGTCTACACTATGCAACTTCATCAGCCTAGCATTAATGTTCCATGTCAAAATGCATTCCAGTGAAGCAAACACTCATTCAGGGATATGGAGCTATAGAAAGCAATTTTCACAAAAAATAAGATTTACCACTAGACAAACTATTCTTTAATAATTGATCTCAGCTTCTCCATAGCCTTCAAAATAAAACCGAAGATGATGAACTTATAAACAAGATTATGTGTCTCCATAAATGTCCAATCAAGAACCCTAAAATTCTAAGCAGGAAGTTACACACTTACAAGGCAAATTTCTCAACATAATCATGAAAAAAAATCACAAAACTAGGAGTCCTTTAGATCCCTTTCTTAATCCAGGGTCACAGCAAATCCCATGTGCAGTGACTGGAGATTTTTTTTTTTTTAAACCAACGGCACCACACATTGCATGTGCAGCAACACAAGATTTTTTTTTTATTTTTTTGCATTCCAATCCCTAGGAACTGGAATGCAAAATGTCAATTTTTTTTTAAAAACCAAAAAAAAAGGAAGTGATGGTGTAGCCACACATACCATGTCTGGCTACACTTTGAATATGCATATATATATATATATATATGTGTGTGTGTGTGTGTGTGTGTGTGTGTAATTGTGAGTGTTAGCTAGATTACTTGTCTTACAAAATGTCAAAAAAAAAAAATTTGAAAAATGTATTATTGTGTCCGCACATATAATGTGTGGCTATACTTTGAAAATTTTTTTTTTAATAAAGTTTGGTTTACATCATATGCACCACATCTAAGGTAGTTTGGTTTCCACTTTGATTTTTTTTAATTAAAAGACAAATAATTTGTTAATGAAACTGGAAAAAAATTTTCAGTTTGTACAAATTTCCAACATTTAGAACATCACGATTGATTGTATAACTTTATTCTTTGGATTAATATTAAAATTATCCAATATGTACGAATTAAAAGTTTTGGGTGGTTTTAATTTGGGATGTGTAATTCGATTAAAAGTGTTCTTTAATTGTACTAGGATTTCAAAAATTAAAAAAAGTTTATCTTGCATTTCATACACAATCTACATTTATTTTTGCTTATTTCTTAATCAAGAATTCAAAACATAAATTAGTTTATTTTGCAATTCATACACAATCTACATTTATTTTTATATCTTTCTTAATCTATAAATCCAAATACAATTAAATAACACTTTTAATCGAGCTACACATCCCAAATTAAACTAGCCAAAACTTTTAATTCATACATATTGGACAATTTAATTTCAATCCAAAGAATAAATTTACACAATCAACCATGGTGTTCTAAATGTTCAAAATTTGTACAAAACCAAAAATATTTTTCAAATACATTAACAAATGTATTTGGCTTTTTAAAAAACTTTTAAAAAATTCAAATGTAAACCAAACTACATCATATGTGCAGCACATACGATGCAAACATACTTTTTGAAAAAACAATCAAAGTGTAGCAGCACATCATTTGTGCAGCTACACTAATACCTTTTTTTAAAAAGAATTTGACATTTTGTAAAACAAGTAATTTGGCTAATACTCACAATTAAAAAAATATATTCAAATTGTAGCTACACATATACACTACTACTTTGAAAAAATGACATTTTGCATTCCAGTCCCTGGAGACTGGGATGCAAAAAAAATCTTGGGTTTAAAAAAAAAAGGGAAATTTTGCTAGTCACCACACATTGGATGTGTAGCAACCCTAGATTAAGAAAGGGATCTAAAAGATCCCTAGATCTGTGATTTTTTTCATGATTATTTTGAGAAATTTGCCCACTTTCAAACAAGAGTTTCAGAAAAGCCAAAGGAGGGAAATTTGCAGGACTTGCCCCAGAAACACTGCTCAGTCACACCTATTAAAGTTTAACCAGCCTTGCCTATAAAAGCCTACAAGATGTCCTTGTAGGCAAAAATGATAGCAAATAAATTTTGTGAAGAGGTTAACTTTAAGATTTCTCACCCACTGAATTGACACAAACTGATTATGCAATATAACGGCTCATACACCCAGCGCGCACGCACGGGGATGGGGTAATAAAAAATAGAAAAATATTTGAGACTGTCCTCCCTTTCTCTTCCATCTTTAACCTTAGTTTTGAGCATTATTCAAATAGTATTGGTTTAATACAATAATTTAAGCTTCAAAACACGATTTAAGTATTGAATGATCACATGTTCTGATGATTCCAAAAGATGATTTGATCTTGAAGCAAAATGTATAATAAATATTATCGCCACTACCATTATTCTTATATTTTAGTTACCAGCGAGAGGAACGAAAAAGTTCTGTTCCTTTACTTACCTACTTGGTTTGGATCACTGTAGACTTCAACAAAATCACCACCGCACATTGAGAAACCTTCAGTGGTCCCTGCACTGTTTTTGGAGGGATATACTCAATATTTTAAGAAAATAAACATATCTATTTGACAACAAACATTGCAGAAATACCAATATCCAAATGGATGAGGAAAATTTGACACAAAATCAATCTACACATTCAGAAATTTCAACTCCACAACCTTCAGAAAAGCACTTTACCAGAATGAGGTAAAACAGAGGAATTAATTTAAGTGTGTAAACTGGTTACAGCTTCGGCCAACAGAATCTTTTAGCAAAGAGTGCTGGTAATACACTATCAAATCTCTTTTATCCAGTCAGTTGAAGGAAAAGAAGCAGCAAAAGTAGTCAATAATCCCAATTAATTACAGGAAACAGCAGAGGAGACAGTTAGTAATGATCACATGCACATAAATATTACCGACATAAGTGACCATAAACAAGGACACATCCATAGCACCAATTGCTGCTCAAGATTTCATCAAGCTGAAGGAGGAGCACTAACTAGGGTACATTCAAAGACTACTGATAAGGTGGCAGGAAGATGCAAAGAGAATAACGGCTTACAAGGACGCCAGAAAACATGCATGATATCAGCATCATCACCAACAGTCAAGAAATGTAAAACACAGAACAAGAAATGCTAACTTATAATGAAGTACCAAATTCTACAGAGCCAAGCACAGCATCACAAGATAAACTAATGTTTGATCACAAATCAAAAAGCATGTAAGAAGGATCATGAACAACCACCATAAACAGACAGAGACACACAAGGGGTAATGGAAGTGCCTGTGTTTTCATTGTGAATAGAATAAATTGCATGAAATGCTTGATCCCAAGCATATTTCCATCAGCATAAGTTTCAAGAGGAATGACCAAAATTTGCTTGAAAAAGAGACAAAGCAACTACAGTAGCGCCACCTAATAGCTCCAAACTCAACAGTTGCAAGACTATGTAAACACTTTCCAAGTGTAACAAGTAAACCTAAGAAGCAGAAGCAGCTCCCAAACACCCCCCCCCCCCCAATAAAAAAAATCACCCAGGCCAGCTTTCACTAGGTTGTCCTCCTTCCATTTCAACAAATGAGATCCCAGAAAGCTGGACAGCTTTTAGTGGCAAATTCACGAGGGAACATATCAGGGTAAAGGCTTCATACTTGAGTCATGTTCAGAATAGCTGGAAAGGAATATTTGCACAGGCTTTGCAAAACATGAACCAAATTCCCTGACCTTTCCTTCAACAGAAGGAAAAATAATAATAAAAAAAAAAACTGAAGACTAATGATCCTTGACCACATTCTCCTCCTGGTACATTCAACTTTTGTGACACAAGGACCATCAAGCAAACTCTAAACACTGAAAATTCAAATACCTCTTCTCTTTTTCTAATTGATAACTAAAATAAAATTGATTTTTCACCAAAAAAGTATGCCTTCTCCCCATTTCACCTAAATGGGTTTAAGCAACCACTAATGCCCAATCACAGACTAGCAGGTTCAATCATCCATATAATATGCAAAAAGAAACTCCAGATTTGTCATATTTGTCTGCGTGTGTATCTGAATGTCTTGAGTGAGACCATTGCTCAAATGCTAATAAGTAGCTTGGTGTATACAGAAACCTTATAGCTGTACATATAAATACGTGTATTCTGAATCCTGTCAATTCACATCAATCGACGTAGTTCAAGATGGAGTTATAATCAGATAGCTAGCAGATACATGGTGATTTTTTCTTTCAAAGAAATGAATTTATGCATGTTATTGCTAGATTTTGAAGGAAAACAACTGATCCTAACAGAGAAGAATGGAAACATAGCATGATGTATAATTGGAAAGTACTAAAAATACATTAGCCACACTGCACAAAAAAATGTTTGAACCATTGGAGCTGGAGAAAAGTTTATCAGTAAACAGCAAAATATGTGAATGTGGTATCATATGGTCATAAGAATGAAGAATATACAGAAGAAAGTATAATTGTTCACGATTGTGACACATTAATCATACGTAGCAGGATGTATATCGGGAATTGCAACTGGACGAAGCTGATCATTATCGGAAAGAGAGTTGCAATTGCTGTGTATCCATGGGTAGATTGTCCACTCCTCAGCTGTCTGAGCACTGACAGGCAAAAGTGACTTAACATCAGTTTAATGACCATATTGGCCCTGAATCTTTGATAATATAAAATATTCAAGTAGTGTCCTCACTGGTTAAGAATAAAGCTTGAACAGATCATCATATAGTATGAAAATTCATTGCCTTGGCATATGAACCCTGCCATACAAAGGAAAACATCAGATGCCTGGAGCAAAAAATTCCATGCGCATGCAAGAAGTTTTCAGCAACAGAAAACGCACCAAGACATGAAATTTCTAGAGCCAGCCTCCCAAGTCCAGCACCAGGGACTAAACAAGTAGGTGGACTATCAAACATGAACATGCTATCAGTATTCTTCAGAAGAAAACTAAAATACTTAATTCAGTGACAGACCAGCAGAATGTGCATAAAGGAACTCATCAACATCAATGTCTGACAAGGTGAAGTACGTATGAGATGCATTAATCTACACAAAACTATAGCAGGACACGAGAAGGAAAGTGACCAACCTCTCTTTACTACGATGAGGAAATAGATTTTGAAGTTCTTCAAGAATGGGCTTATAGCATTGGTCCCGTTCCTTCTGCCCCTGTACAATTTAACTAATGGAATTATTAAATGTACTTCTTCATTTAATTCTTTCTTACTTTCTCTGTCCTATATTTTCATCCATTAACAGCATCCTCATGTTAAGATTACCATACATAATGGAAGAAACTTCAATGAACACTTGATGATTACCTCGGATGCCCAATCTCGTACAATGTTTCTAATGATACATCGTACCTGGAAATATATCAGAAGGTAAGACGAACAAGACAAACTTTATATTATTCAAAAAAAAAAATGAGATACATCAAGAATTGAATTTGAATCCACTTAAAAATAATATAAGAATGTTCGAAACTTTACAATTTCATAAGGTCTTTAATAGTTAGATACATGTTCTGAGGCATTTAAATTTGACTTATGGACACCGAATGAAACTGAAAGGTAAGCATTACCAACCCTAACTACAGGACAAAGAAACATAAGGAAAAAGGGACCAATGAGGTTCTAGTGTGACTGCAAAATTACTGGATGAGAAATTAAAGATTGAAAGAACAACACTCTTCATCTGATAACAATTCTAAATCCTTCTAATATAATTGATGGTCTATAAATTTACATCCTAATATCTTATGAATGCTTATAGACATATAACACCAGGAAGAAACAGGAAATTATGCATGAAATGACATTATGTGGAATACAACAATTAGAGAGATACTTGTGTAAATAGTAAACATAAAATTATTGTGCATAGTAATTTTATCACGCATCTGGCAGAAAAAAACTGTTCCAATACAGAGTTGGAGGGATTATAAATAAATCAATATCAGCCCGAAACCATTCTGATTCAGCAGAAAGATAAGAGTTTCCTGAATTTGGCAACTCCAGTTATACTGCAACGTTAAAAATAGCAACAGAACTAAATCGCTAAAAAAGTAATCATCAATCATAGTCCACGAAAGTATAATAAGCGAAACTCTTCTTTGCAGAATACCTTATCTACATCCACTAAGGGAACATGCAGTTGCAATGATGGGTCCAACCAATCAGGAGGAGATGACATAACCTGCAATGGAAAATCAAGTAAGATAAAAAGAAAAAATCATACGACAGGGAATGGAACACAATCAAATGCTCTAAGCAAATAAAAAAAGATAGATAGAGCACAAAGTAACATTCATGAGCATTCTTTTTCATTTTTACTCTAGCTATTAGAACAGATACAAGAGGCGGTACAACATTCCAGCGAAAGAAAAGAAAAGGTTATTTTTTTCAGGTTACCATGAAATTCATGTTTAGCTTTTGTGGCTAAGTGTCATTTTCAAAGGAACTTATATTAGCTAGTAAATTGTTGCCAAAGAAAATATAAAAATCAAAAGTCTTGAGTAAAGAAGAAATGTAGGATGAGAACAGCATAGCCATTAAAACAATATGACCATAAAACTTCTTGTATATGTAGTTGTTTGAGTTGACAAATAAAAGAAGACATCAGACACTGCTACCTCCCTTCCCACCCAACCCAGCCCCCTTCCTCCCGTCCATCACAGATTCTCTCCTTGCTTTTCGAGAAAAAGGGGAAGCATGGGCCAGCCCCTTGAGTAATGAAAGTGAAGAGCTTACATTTCCAGTACAACCAAGAGCAGAACAAGTTGCCTCATTGTTAGGGCAACCTTCATCTCCCTTGTACTCCAAGCCTATACCGCAGCTCCCAGCATTGGTCTCAGTAGATTGTTCATTTCTCATCTCCTGTTGTTATCTACAGAGGTCAAATCTCATAATGAAAATGAAAGATAGAGAACCAAATACTCCTATTACAATGAAAAGAAAGTGTCAGAGTTCATTCATCGTTATTACTTTAGGAAACCTGCAAATGACATCTCCAAGGTTTGGTCCATCTGTTTTCAAGAGAGGAACTCTTCCATCTTCTGAGGGAAGCTCGCTAGGACCAAGGTTTCTCTGACCAGGTAACAGGTGACTATCTGAAACATCGCTCTGAAGTTCATGCTCACAAATATCAATGTCCTGACTCATATCAAGTGGTGGCTCAAACATCTGCAAAGAAACAAAATTGTTGAGTTTTTGTGACAATAGTAGGTCTAAACAACACATTTCAACAGACCTCAGCACCAATACAATGCTAGGCAAAATTAGTCACCAACAGTAAAGGTATTAAAAAGAAAGAAGCAAAGCAGACAAATAAAAATTTTAATTACCTTAAGCATCTCAAAAATGAAAAATGAATTCTTTGGAATGCACCTGCACCAAGAATAGCAGAATTATCAGAATCAGATAAGAAGAGTAACTTATCAATTGAAGCATTTTATTAGACATGAAGCATTTATTCTCAAGATACAAATGACAATTATCAGAAACACAATAGAGTCAGGTGACAGGAAATTGTAGATTCATGCAAGGAATTTCATTCTAATGATGATCATAGAGATGCACCTGACTATGTAAGACAACTTACAGTTTAATGAGCTTATAATATCACTCTTTAAGAGGAATCAAGAAAAAAAAGTGCTATCAGAAAATATTCTTAGACAGATTGAAGTTTGTCATCACAGAGCACTATCTTTACTTCAGTTTTCACATTGGCATTTCATAAACAAGCAAAAAATGGTCATCTGAGCAAGAGAGATGGTTTACAATGTAATAATACAGCATAGGAGTGAAATATAACCATTTGAATCTGATTCTGCATAGATCCATTAAAAGTATTGAAGAAACTGTCAACAAAGACCTGAGCTTAATTGGTTCGCATAAGAATGAGTAAATTACGTGTATGCAAAGTAACTTAAATTTCAGAACACTCGAGAGACGAGGATCTATTACTCAAACAGAACCAAAAGAATGCAAATAATCTAATTCACCCTTAGTAAAAAATGAACTGAAGGTTACAAAAAATCATACCATCTAAGTTTCTGAAATTTAGATGGAAGGTGACACAGCAATGCCTGCAAAATGCAAAATATTTATCATAAGAATCAGGCTAAACTTTAAGCATATTAAAGCATAATGGCTGAAGAAGTAACTTGGACATCACTAACTACACCAAATATACAAAAGAGCTTTTATGACTGCTTAAAGCATATTGCAGGAACATGTCTTTTTGAAAGATAACAAATGACAACTATGCTAAAATGTAAATCACCAAATAACACAAACAGCTACAAGTTGCAATATTTATCCTTAAATACTCCTAGAAGGTTCTGACCATACTCATAAATGCCAAAGTCCATGGAACTAAACTCTTGCTTACAAGAAAAGATTTATAGATGATATGGCACTGGGTTTCACCACCCAAATTACCAAATAAAGCAAATTATTAGGCAATACTGTCTACACTTTTCTTAATATTTGAGTCATATGGTACGGGCATGGAGCTTGTAGCTGAAGCAGAAAGCATGTTATAATTGACTAAGATCCTTGAAATGTTAGACAATATTTCTACATCTGTTCTGGAATGATTGAGAAACATATTTATTAGATTGTAATTCATGCTTATAAGTCTTATCAGCTACTCGAATCCTTGAACCACTGTTTCTAGTCGAGCATTCAAGCCAGATAAACATACCCATGTCCACTGGGTTCGATATGCAACTTTACTTTGTGCAATTTCATTTATACTGTCTCTGGTGATCTATTTCAAGTATAGTTGCATTCAACTTCACTTTTTATCAGGCTTGCAATTTGCATGAATTCTTTTGAGTCATGAAATTCAAAATGACCATCAACTTTTGTGGTTAATAACTATAATCTGAAATATCCAGTATCGTATTTCACATCCCCCCCCCCCCCTTTTTATGATAAGGCAAAGCACTTTCATGGCCACTTAAAAGTACCTGCTACAATATTTCGAAACTTTACTATTTGCAATCACAAAAAGGCAACTCAAATTTTGATAATGTAAATGTTACACACTATTATGCATTCAATTGTTAATATAGTTGATTTTCTCCACTGTACAGTAGTTCCCTAAGTTAATCAATCCTGGCCACTCAATTCAAAAAGCTTCACTTCTGCATAATCAGCTGGATGTCTTAAGCATGCACAGAAGTAATAAAACAAAATTGGAAGAAGAGAAAAACTACTTTAAATTACGAAATTCAAATAAATAACTATGTTTGGGTATGGGTCTTAATAGAGTATTGGTCTTAAGTTTAAGAAGCTTAGGCCGAGTAGGTATTTTCTAGAGGCTTCAGAGTTCTGCCTAATTAACAAGATGAAGGAACTAGCAATACCACAAGCTGGAAGCAGAGAAAGGCAACCTTAAATTACAATTCGAACATGTAACTACTTCTGGTTATTTTACAGAGGCTTCAATGTTCTGCATCATACAGAAGAAGACTTGTTGAACCAGACAATTTGAATTAAGCAATCATTCTAAATGGACAAATTTCAAATAAATTCATTTAGAGTAATTGTTTGGCTAACTTACAATTGTCAGAAATAGTTCGAACAAAAACAGAATAACTAGAAAGCACAGGAGATAGCATTCAAACTTTTGTCTTTCCCTCTTTGGGTTCTGAAGCCCTAGCTTCCATGAACTGCTTCTGATCTCAATCTTTTCTAGCAACGGCAGAAGCTATGTTCCCCATCATCACTCTCTGCCACACACTCAAATTCAACTCCACATATGGGGCACTCAAACCAACCTAAACACATGGTTAGTGAATCTATTATTTCTTTTTCCGGACACCTGACCAGTGGTGGAGGCTATGATGAAACCATTGTATGTAGTTGTAAGTTTTCTTTGCTACGTACACAAGGAGAGGAGTAGCTTAAAGGAGACATAAGAGACATGTAACTTGGTGATTGGGTAGTTCGGTCTTCAGAACTCAAAGTTCAACCTACTCCTTGGTTGATTCAAATCCAAATTCCAACTAAAGGTAGCCAAACAAGCTAAGGGATTGTCGTTAAGAATTTCAAATCCACCCAATTCCCTCAAGCCAAATGCACCCTAATAGCAATATTTATCGTCACAACCAATTGCTGTACGATGATTTTGCCCTTTACAATGTCATGTAATACACAAGTTTATTACCATTCAACAAATTAGTTTTTCCTAAGATGAATACTTACTAAACCTTTTGCAATTCAGTAACCATTGGAGAGTTGGATTTTATAAGCCAGCTTAGCAAGCTCATACAGCAATCCTCTTGAGAGCAGTGATCACCACATGAACAACCATGGAAATTTTGGTTGATGGCATTGTGGTTAAGAATTTCAAAATCCACCCAATTCCCTCAAGCCAAAAGCACCCTAACACAACCAATTGCTGTACGATGATTTTGCCCTTTACGACGTCACGTAATACACAAGTTTATTACCATTCAACAAATTAGTTTTTCCAAAGATGAATACTTATTAAACCTTTTGCAATTCAGTAACCATTGGACAGTTGGATTTTATATGCCAGCTTAGCAAGCTCATACAGCTATCCTCTTGACAGCAGTGATCCCCACATGAACAACCATGGGAATTTTGGTTGATGGGCATGGCATCTTTGCAGCTTGCTACTTTTGCCAAAAATTAAGAACATTTCTTCCAGTATTCTAATAAAAGGGTCTTCTGCTGTTCCACATCTCGTGCTGGAGTTTCGTGACAGTATGCAAATTCCCATTTCTCACCTCTCTCAACCACATTCTCGCACTTTACAATTATTTAATGCGACCTGTGAATTCCTCTTAACTTCCACTTTTAGAAACATTGAGTAGTGTCTCAACTTCACTACCAATATAAAGAAAAAATAAAAATCATCACTACCTTAGCTTTCTCATTATACATAAATCAGGTTTAATTCAGCTAAATAAACATTAAATATATACTAAAAGTAGTATAATTTTCCAAAATAAATTAACCAGAACACTAAAATGACAGAATTTCCTACCACATTATTTTCCTTTATTTCCCTTTAAATTGGAAAAATTTAAATAATTAACAAATCTCAGAAACCAAAACGATTAAAATAAAATACTGTGACGAAAATTGGACCTTGTGAGCCGGCGGAAGCCTCTCAAAAGATCTCTCATTTCTTTTTACAGCCTCCTCCGCTGCCTCTGGATAGCTGCATAATCATCCGCATATAATGAACAACTAAAAAATCTTTTAAAAATTAAAAAAGTCAAAGTAACACGAATTCTTATTTAATTCTTGCCGGTTAAACTCTGAAAACAAAAATCATAGATATGAAAATCAATGCATACTTGAGATAAGCGCTGATGATCCGCCTAAGGGATTTGACTTCTAGGGCTACTTCGAGTTTCATCCGACGGAGTTGCTCGTCGTCTTCTATGCTTTCTGTCCCCATCGTTCTCTCTTTCTGGGTCCAAGAGTTGTTCTCACTACGCTCCTTCACCTTTTTTGTTTTTGAGGGTACGCTCCTTTACTTAAAATCCCACTGGGAATATTTTGAGTGTCAAGCAAAGTGCATTTTGGCTTAATTACACAAACAACCCCTCAAGTATTTGACAATTACGAAGAAGTGTCAATTTATTGGTGCGTTTAGATAGTAGATTATTTTTTAGGTTACTTTTTTAGATTGCGTAAATATGAAATAGGCATTTGGATAGCAAGTAAATCGTGTAAAATAGTGCTTAGACAGCAACTCAACATTGAAATTAATCAGTTGACTTTGACTTAAAAATTTTGATTGTGGGACCGAAAATCTCATCCAAATCACACTTAATACACAAACCGTACACATTAATCTAAAGCTTGACATTTTAAGTATAGTACATCCATCAATTACGAATTCAAGCAATTACCTTGCCAGAATACGACATTTAATTCCAAAAACACCTAACGGCATCGCTCCCGTGCAGCGTACATTTCAATTGCTATGTAGCCTCGCTTAGCCTTTCATTCCGCAAGCTCTGAAGGAGATATGTTCAATGCGAATAACTGTGGTACTGATCCGCCTACTTCTGGCTCTTAATTTAACTGCACATCCTCTGACTCAAACCTTTGAAAATGTGCATCTCTTGGTTGGTGCATCCTTAAAAAGTTGTGCAGCGCACAACAAGTAATGACTATAGTTATTTGAGTACTCATATAGAAATTATTTACCGGACCCTTTAAAAATTTGAATTTTTTTCAGCACACTGAATGTACGCTCAATGACATTTCAAAGCTGTGAATGCAAAGTATTGAACAAACTCATTGCCATAAATTCGAGGCCCACGTTCTTATACATGGGCATGAAGCCAGAAACATTCCTATATGCCGCATCGATTAAGTAGTATTGGCCTAATTGAAGAATTGAAGAAGTTATTTTAGTTACTAAATGCGCTAACTATCACTCGTTTAGTATTTAAAGCATGCCATTTATTGACTTAAAAAATTGTTACGATTAATTACCAGGTGGCGGCAGTGAAAAATCGGACGGATACGCTAATGCAGACTCCAAGACTCGCGCATCATGTGCACTACCCTCCCATCCAGCATACAAATAGATGAAACGCATGTCATGATCACACACCGCCAAAACATTCTGTGATTGAAACCCGTGTCGATTTGTATATGTCATTTGCTCTCCTATCGGAGGACAAACTGAGATGTGGGTGCCATTCATCACTCTTACATCATCCTAATATTCATGGAGAACATATTTGTTAGTTTGTAATGCTAGAACAACAGTGATCCTTCTCTTAAAATCTTCCTTATATATTACCTTGAACCATGGATAAAAATTTGTTGAGTTTGCAATTCGTAGATGAACTCCAATCTGATCACCCAATCATATTATTTCAGTTGCAAATAGACATAGGCCTCGGAGCACTTTCCTTATATTTTGATTAATCGTCTCAATAGATGGATTAAAAATAGACCCCAACACGCGGTGCGTATGCTTGTGGCTCACTAATATTAAAGTTATAGCTAGCGCCTCCTGTATGGGCACACATTGTTGATAGTTTTGTGGAATGTACTGGCGCTCCACAAGGATATCGAACAGTTGCATAAAATTATCAACTGTGATTTGCATATTGTCTATTGATCGTCTATGATGACTGTTCAATAATCACTCCATCCATTGTCGACTACTTAATGAACCATCATGCTGCGGAATAGGTTGATTGTTGGTTATGTGTGCAAGAGACGGATGCATTAGCATTAATGAGGCACTCATAATTAGTAAGGCCTCATCCTCCTCATCCTGCCTTATGCGAACTGAATTGCATCCCCTAGCACCACGGCGGTTGTTCCATGCCATGACAATTGAGTATATATTTATATATATTGTTATATAAGTGTGTTCATGTGTGTATATCTAATTCCATAAACTTATATATATACGTGGACGTATATAATTGTTTCTATCTATAAAAGTAACACACAACATATAGATTGCATATTATATGGAAAGCTACTACTTACCCAATCCACGGGCACACGAAGTATTAGCAGATTGCTATGCCCGTTCATTGGAAAACTACTACTTACCCAATGCACGAGCACACTAAGTATGAGTAGGTATCTATGCCTGTTCGCCAGAGGTCTTCTGTCTCTAAAACTCGTTCTTTCTTTTGTATCGCGAGCAATTGGGGTGAAATGCATATTCTAAAACCATATATTTATAGCCTTTGTGACTGACGAACCAGTTATCAGATAAAATTTTGAAAAATCGAATAGTAGGTCTACATAGCAGAAGAACACATGCATTGCCGCATTTTAAGATACTTGTATGAAGTATAGACGATAGACTTAAAGCAGACATGACAAGGCCCTGAAGAAAGCCTGGGAAACATAACAAAACTCTGACAAAACCCATCAGAAAGCACATGCATTTCCTGTAATGAAAAATTCGTAAGAAAAGTAAAACTAACTAAGATACAAATTCCTATAAATAAAAAAAATCATCTTATAGTCAGTCCTGACAAATCCCACTCCACCAAAGTGGGGTAGGAAAATACACACCAACAAACTAATTAAAATGATTGCTGACCTCTATGTTACATGCATCAAAATCGGGCATGCTACACACTGGTGAAGTTGTGCCAAAACACAACTTCAGGTCAGCAACAAATAAAAAAAAAAGGGTAAAAAACAAAAAAATCCCCTATACTAAACCTAATATACAAATAAGCCCTCTATGATTTCAAACTATACAACGCGACACCTCATACTTTGAACTAAATTATAACCTTGATGGGAATCGGTAAAATTAACGAGAACTGATGAAAAGACCAAAATGCCCTTATATAATAACCAAAAGGCAATTGAACAGAATCATTGGTCTGGACTCAAACCCTACGAAGAGAGAGGGAGAGAGAGAGCAACCAAAGCCTAGCCAATCTGAATCAAGTAAGAAGAGCGAAGGGGACAAAGATTTCTTCCTTAAAATCGAAAGCAAGTGGGTATGTATGTTATACTTTGTTCATGTTATAATTAGTTAAAATTAGTTCATGTATGTTATAATTAGTTACGGTTTAGGGTTGCCCATCTCAGATTTTTACTAAATTGATTTCAATACTTAGGGTTGATGATGTTATTTACTTTAATAATATGCAATATTTGGGTGTTGACCTTAGACAAATCTTGATTTTGTAAGTTTTGGAATTGGTACTTTGGATTTAAAGTCGAGATTTTTGCTGATTTGGGAATGCAACTTCGAATTTAAAACTGAGATTTTTGTTGATATTTGGGTGTTGACTAGGAGTCATGCAAATAATTTCTATTTGGGTGTTGAGTAGGAGTCATGCAAATAATTTCTGAAATGTCCATTTCCGATAGAATCTGTTTGTGTGTTTGAGTACGACTCAATTACTTGTTACAACTAGATATTTAACAAAGACTTGTGAGTAAAACTATAAATTTCTATACCTGTCACTGTCTTATCTGGTTTAGTGGTCTAAAATGCTATTAAAATTGGCTGTGTTTGTGGTTTTCTATTTATTTGATTTTATGTATATCAATGATGGAGACATAATAGTCGGGAGACTAAAGCATATTTATTATATTCCTTGAAATATTCAACAGAAGAAGACAAGTCAAAGAAAAAAGTAGACATACATATGTATTGTGATGAAAAATTTAGAGAATATCCTGCCCTCCATTACACAGGAACCCGTATGGCTATCTTTAAAAATAGACTTGAAGACCAGATCTCCATAGTTAGCCTTTGTAGGATATTTAAAAAAGTGGATGAGAATGCAACTAGAGTGACTTTCTATTTTTGTGCTCCACAAGTAGACTTAGATAATGGCCTACATCCAATTGGGGACAATAAGATGTTAAATTGATGAATAAAGCACATTGGGATTTGGCAACAAGGACAATATATGCCTGCAGTGGGGATGATCCTTTTGAAAAACCACTAGAACATGGTAAGGACAATGTGTTGGAGCCAAATTCGACAATGGATGCATCAACATCAAATAAATGTGCAAATGGGGTACATAACACCAAAATAGACAGCGACGATGATGGGGTACATAACATAAAGAGTTTAGAAAAAAAAAGAAGAAGATGGGGTTAGTAATTACTATCCAAAGAAAACAAATTATACTGATGATGATGAGCCTGAATGGCTGAAGGAGGGGTTGGAAACAAAAGAGTATGAGAACATTTTCGCAACTAAAAAAGATGTGAACAGAAGTAGTAAACCAGAAGGTGGGTCCATATTACATTCCACCCATTTTAAGCCTTATCATATGTTCTGTTTTCCTGCAAAGATGGATTTCAAAAGCCTTACCAAAAGTGAAACTAATAAGGAAAAAAAGTCCAACAAAAGTAAGAAGCAGTCTGTAGGGCCAAACAACATTAGAGAAATTGCACCTCATATCTCATTTCAGATTTCATCTGAGGCTCCATCTCAAGCTGCTGACCAACGCCCATCTCAGATCCCATCACAAGCTGAAGCAGCGAACAATAAAAATGCTGAGGAAAAATCAATAAAAGAAGGAGCACCACATACACCAGAAGAGGATTGGCAGGAACCAGTAGTTTCTGATGAAGAATTGCTGGACAAGTGCGGATTTGATTATGAAGGCCATGAAGACTGCCTTGACTTTAACCCTGAAGTGGAGTTTCTAAAGCCACATTTTGAATTGAAAGTTGGGCAAAAGCTTTTCAATTTCAAAGTTTTTAGATATGTGTTGGTCAAATGGTTGGTAAGAGAGGGATATGAGGTTGAATGGGTAAAAAATTACTCAAAAAAAATTATTGCCAAGTGTGCATAGGGCTATTCTTGGAGGATTCGTACAACGCCAATCCAAGGTGAAACTATTTTTCAAATTAAATCATTGAAGGATCAGCATGTTTGTGCTAGAAATTACAACAATAAGTATGCAACAGCCAAGTATTTGAGCGTGAAGTACCAAGACAAGATAAGAGGTGACCCGAAGTGTGCCGTGAATGGATTTCAGAATGATATTAGAAGAGATTTAATGATTAACGTGTCCGTTGCCAAGATACGCAGAGCAAAGAGAAAGGCAAAATATGATATGCTTGGCACAGATATGGAGCAATATCACCAACTTTGGAGTTATGCAGTTACAATCCGAGAGACAAATCCTAGTAGCACTGTCAAGATTAAGGTTGATACAGCAGAAGAGGGTTCACAGGAGACATTTGAAAGACTGTATTACTGCCTTCATGCTTGCAAACAGGGGTTCCTCGATGGCTATAGACCAATAATTGATCTTGATGGGTGTTTTTTAAAATCTGCATTTGGTGGTCAGTTGTTGTCAATAATTGGTAGAGATGGCAATGATAATATGGTTCCAATAGCAGTAGCAGTGGTAGAGGTAGAGAGGTATGACTCATGGAAGTGATTCCTGGAACTATTAATGGCTGATCTGGGACTTGGTGTGAAAAACATACCCTGAACATTCATCTCAGATCGACAAAAAGGACTAGTCCATGCAGTGAACGAGTTATTTCCAAATTCTGAACACAGGTTTTGCTTGAGACATATGTACCAAAATTTCAAGGACAAGTTCAAAGGAAAAGAGTTGAAAGACTTGTTCTGGACAGCTGCAAGTGCTGGGAATGAAATAGACTGAAAATTAGCAGTGAATTCCCTTGAAAAGTTTCAAAGGATGCAGCTGAATGGCTGCAAAAAATGTCAAGTGTTTTACGGAGTAGATCACATTTTAGACAAATTAACAAATGTGATATTCTTGTCAACAACCTTTGTGAGTCATTCAATAACTATATTTTAGAAGCCAGAGAGCTACATATCATAGGGATACTTGAGTGGATCCAAAGAAGGCTCATGCAAAGGATTCAACTGAAGAGGTCTGGTATGCAAAAATTTCAAGAAAAAATCTGTCCTAACATTGCAGAGAAGATTGACAAGAATCTGAAACTTAGTAGGCTGTGTATTCCCACATGGGATGACAAGAACAAATATGAAATTGACTGTGAGCCTAGAAAATCTGTTGTGGTGGATTTGAACCAAAAGACTTGCACATGTGGTTATTTCCAGCTTACAGGTTATCCTTGTACTCATGCATGTGCTGCAATAGGAGCACGTAGATTGCCTTTGCTTGATTATGTGCATACATGCTATAATAGAGAAAATTACTTGAGAACATATGAGCACACTATCACACCTGTCTCAAGTGATAAGTACTGGGTGAGATGTGAAGAACAACTCCCAAATCCTCTTGCAGTTCGAAGATTGCCTGGCAGACTCAAAAAAATTCGGCAAAGGGCAGCCGATGAACCTAAAAAGGGTTAAGTCTCAACCAGGACGGGTCTTGTGGTACATTGCAAGAGATGTTTTCAGCCAAGACATAATTCAAGGACCTGCAAGAATGCCATTCATCCCAATTCTAAATTCTACATGGTAACATAAACTAGATTTTCCATCTTATTTGCTATCCCAAATCATATTAATTGAACATTAATATGAACTTGTTTTTCATAGGTACCTGACACTAATGTAGCTAAATCAAGTTCAGCAATTCATTCATTAGCTCCTTCACCAATGGTGTCCCACAACCAGTAGTCCCAAATCAAGAACAAACTTCACATGTTCAAAAAACAAGCTGCAGGCCTGGGAAACAGTATACGTAGCCAACAATTGTGAGTGTGACAAAAAATGTACCTGCTAGACAGTCATGTTCTCAGGTTGGATTAGATGAACTGCAAATGTGATTTAATGAAGCATCTTTCATTCGGACATTCATATTTTCCTCTCCTGTGAATGGCACAACTTCACTAGCAAAAGGACCCCTTCATCCTACTGTTGCTGATGTCTATACAACCTAAGGTCCAAGAAAGCAAGAAGATGTGGACAGAAGTAGTTCAGTTAACATAGCAACTTTAGAGTTGATTTTAGAATGAACTGTATGTTTGTTGATTGCCTTTTGTGTAGTTTTAAGGCATTAGTAGTTGCTATTAGAGTTGGTGGCAAACATTTAGACAGTTTTTGAGGGAGTTTTTGTTTGGTGGGATACTTTTGTCTACTTTATTTGGAATTATTATCAACTATTGAAAACTTTAATGTAATTTGGTGGGATGCTTTTGTCTACTTTATTTGGAATTCTTGTCAAGTGTTGGAAACTGTAATGTACTTATTGATTGTTTTAATGGAGAATTCTGATTAAGAGCTACAAGTGTATTTCTCAATTGCAAAAGACGTTATTACGTGTACTTATTGCTCAAAACTGTTTTCAATGCACAAATATGATTAAGGGCTGTAAGGTATATAATAGTTGTTTGTTTCTTTTTGGTAGGACATTTTTCGAAAAATCAAAAGAATAAAGTGCACATTTTCATGAACAAAACAAACTACCAAATTTCTTCATTTTCATTCATAACAAAATCATTGTCTTATTTTATAAAAATTATCATCAACAAAAGCAAAAGTCAAAAAATAGATACCATTAGACAATTGCTAACTAGTACTTTCAAGTTCTTCACTTCATCATTCAAGTTCTTCACTTCAGAATTCGAGTTCAAGCACGAGAAATGTTCTTCAACCGTTGGCCTCCCAAAAAAGCTTTCTCTGCTGGTTTCATCTCTATAGATGGGATTACACCATGAGAAAAATCTACATCCATCCCTTTCACACACAAAGTACAGCATCCCTTTGGATGGCTTTTCGGACTCAACAATATTCACCTTCGCCTTTCTTCGACAGTCACAAATCTTATATTGGTACCATAGATCCCTAACTCCACTACACCCTCGAGAGCTTGAGAAAGACATGAGCAAATTTTTTAGCCAGTCATTTCCCTTCATCAGTAAATAAATCTCAATTTAGTTATCAACATTCTTACTTTAAACCTTAATAACAACAATTTATTAGCCAAAACCCAAAATCAAAACTTTTTACCTTAGCCAATATTGTGTAGTAGCTGCTTGGTGGTTGACTTCATCTCTGGAGAAGTTTTACCTTCCTCTTCGATTGGGTGGTAATTTGATTTCTCCCAAAGGCTAGTTCAATTTCTCTCAATCAAGTAGAAAATCGATTTCTCTACACAAGTATCACTGGGAGTTTTATTGGGGGCTAAGGGGTACAATAGAAATATTTGCTAAAAATTAAGTATAAAGACTTTGTTTTTAGCTTCCAGTACATTAGTCCCGTTAATTTTACCAATTTCCGTCAGGATTACAATTTAGTTCAAAATATGAGGTATCGCATTGTATATTTTGAAATCATAGGGGGCTTATTTGTATATTAGGTTTAGCACAGGGGGTTTTTTTATTTTTTACCCTAAAAAAAATGTCACAGCAACAAATATAATTTCAAATATTAAATTTTCAATAGCTACAACTCAAGCCAAGCCCTTCTCCCACATCAATTTAAAGATATAGTCGTATCGGTCTGAATTAGAACTTCTAAGGAACACAACTCATTTCCCCTCTCTATCACTGGGCATAATTGTAGTTAGCATGTATTCTCCAATCGTCGGGAATCTTTATTGTGTTGATCACGTTCTGACATTGGATTACACTATATAGGGACTCAAACTCCATCCTACTCCGTCTGTCCTCCAGTGCAAGTTCGCAGTAGTTTCCAATTTTACTAATAGCATCCTCAAGACCAGTAGATGACCTTGTTGATTTTGACCCTCTAGTCCCTTCCAGCTCACCGCTTGTCCCTAGACTTGAGACTGGCCGTTTTCCTCCCACAGCCCCTGGGACTGGATGAATATAGTAGATATCATCTTCATCCCCTTGTTCGCCCATGTCCTCAGGATGATCGTTCCTCGAGTTAGAAGCTTTACCTTTTTCCCTTCCGACTCCTAGCAGAAGTGTTGGCCTTTTGACGACGAGGCGGTTTCGGTGGAACTATCTCGCTTGCAGATTGGGCACGACTCTCTGTGGTGTGTTTTTCAAACAATATTGGGGTCAGCCGATCATACTAGTAGCATGAGTTCTCTTTTTCGAATTCAGCATATGAGGAATTGGTTTAATGAAAAGTAAAATAGCAGTCAGCACCAAGAAATTTTTCCCAAACTACTATATAACTACTTGCCAAACTAACAGGATAGTTAATGTATCAGATAAGTATAAATCTGAAGCAAACTAGTAACAATAGAGCAAGAGACAGCACAAAGGGAAAGTTAGCCTTATCCCCTGCTAAATAGCAGGTATGAACTACCCGGGAATCTCCATATACTATTTGCACATTAAAGCTATTATATCCAACGAACAAGCAATTGAAGGGTCCCGAGACCGTCTACTAAATTTGGTATTAAATAGTATTCAACAACACAAATAGCAATAGCTGAACTAAATGTCTAGTTCCATCAAATTTTTTAATGTAAGAATCAGCTGACAAGTTAAAAAAGCTGCAAAATCTACCAAGCTTTACAAGAATCAATCATATTAATACACATAAAAAGAAAGGTAAACAACAAAGCTTTTTCCCGTATGGTCATTATACACATGAACTTAAATGTCCTCCTAGCACAATTTCCTTTGTTTGAATATTTTCCTAATTGAAGATAGGATATATACAGAGATGTTGAAGCAGCAGTGACCAAAACACATAGCATATATTACCATACTAATACATCTCCTATAGTAATGCACTACCCTTATGGCCAAAGTGTGACACTGAGTTTGAAGCAGGTCTGAATATCTATTTTTGGTCAACACCAAATGTTGAGCATGTGATTCCCTAACTCATTTGTCAACAGTTTGCTCAAATGAACAAGTATTCATTTCAAGAGCATTCTAAGTAAGTAAATTCACAAAATTAAAGGCAGTTATAAGTGCATAACTGCACCAAGCTTTCCCAATGTTCGTCATCAGCAGTGAAGCAGTAGCTATCCGTAACCCACCCAATCCTGGTCTCTGATTTTGAGGATATCCCACACAGATTATAGGACAAGTCCTATTTTTTCTTGATGTGATAGAATCTGGTCTGTAATTGCTGCCCAGTGATAGTCATGATGCCATTACTGACCAAATGGCCTGCCAACATATCATAATTCATCTCAAGCGACTTCTTATTGTCCCACCAGTTATTTTCCCTAAAGCTAACATAGGCTATCATAAAAGCTTCGTCAATTGCATCGGTCCATTGAATCCTAGAAGCCATTTGCTGAAATATGTGGAAAGAAAAAAATGTATGAGCAGGCTGGATATTAGAAAATAGTTTGAAGTGCTTTGGAAAATAGAAATCGATAAATAATAGTACGAGAACAAAGATGTTGGATGAAGTACGAATTTACTTGGTCAACGTAGGTGGAAAGGCAATTGATGTAATTGTTGAAGGCAGTTGAAGAACGGGAGGAGCAATCGGAAGTACAGCTAACAGGTGAAGCTACAAAATTCCAACAACAACTAGTAAAACTCATGTAATTGGCAGGGAAAATGAGTACAAAATACTTATAGACAATGGAAGAGGGACATACAATCGCAAGAAGGCTTCTTCCTCTTGTCAGAGGTCATAACCGAAGATCTAACAGCGTCAGCACCAAGTAATGGCAGCAGCTAGACATGTATATTATTATTCATCAGTTCTAAAGCTTACCAAGTACATGAAAGAAATGCTTGGCTGACAAGTAAATACAATAGCAAGTAGATGAACTGTAATTGAGGACGATGAATCTCACTGACTTAATTTTTTGTTAGGTTTGTCCCCCCTTATAGATAAAACAATTAAGAATAGTACCAAAAGGCACTTAAAACTTGGAGTACTAAAGATTAATTTTTTTTGCATTTTTTTGTTGTGGATAAGGATATTGTGAAAGGACTGACAAACCAAGAGAGTAATTTTGAAAGTTAAATGGTAATGGTGGGTAATACACGAGCTATTTTTGCCTTGACTTATTAATTTGGTATTACCAAAGAAATTCAATTCTCTTTAGTGGATACATTTGTGTGCATTGTGTATAGTATGAGCCTTCATATACGCAGAATTAGTGTAGCATAACTCAAAATCAATATATTTATGCTGTTTTCACATTAATACTAAGTAGAAAATCGCCTCCATAAACAACAGATGCTGACTCAGCTATTGACAACTACAATTGCTTTAGGCTTTTTGGCAACCTTCTGGAGATTTGCTTTAGAATGATTTATAGCTTTGACAAATTTTGTTTTCCAAGGCTAAGACATGGACTTAAATTCGTAAAGGCTTTTTCCTCAAGCAATAGCTTGTTGAAACTTTAACAATTAGCAACCTCTTCAAGATTTGAAATTGCTGAAGTACAAATGAAAGCGTTGAAGCTATTTTCCTATCCCAGTTCTATCAACCATTTTTTATTTTTTGGATTATAATACTGGCCAAATTTATGAGACAGTAAAGACATGCACAGTTAGATTTTGGGTACAAATATTTTGGTTTGCAACAGTTTATAATGGCCAGAAGTTGCAAAAAGCCTGATTACAAGTGAGGCAAAATAAAACAGAGCACCTACAAGCAATTGAACTATAAGTGTAAATCTCATCACAATATATACTATATTTCCTTTGTTTCTGTACTCAGAAGACAATCAATTCCATGTAAATAAAGGCCATGTGAATTGTGAATTTGAAAGCGATAAATTTTCTGAGTTGAGGCATAAAAGAGGGAGAATAGCCACAGCAAACAAGGAGACAATCCAACAAAGGAAACGGCTGAAATTAGCATGATTCATTCCAATCAATAATTAGAAGACAAACCTAACTCCCATGTGAATGAGCAGCCAGGAACATACCTGCCAAGAGCTTGCTCGTCTAGCCGTGTTAAAGCTCTTTCAAATCGCCGGTCGAAAATGCAATTGACTGGCGAATTAAAACCCAACACCTTTTTCACCACTTTCAAATTATTTTTTGCAAGTTATTGTTGGCCGATCGGTTTGCTGGATTTGCTTGGAGCTATATCGCTTGTGGGATGTAGAAGAAAATTGGAGAAAAATTGGAGAGAAGAAAGGTGCACTTTAGTTGTCGGTTTGAGTGAAAAGTAAATTCTCTCTTTCTTTACCTAACGGTTTTTTTTTCTGACTTTGCCTCAGTGGTTGCCACGTCTTCTGTTTTGTTGTTTAGTTAATTGCTTGTGAAAATGACTGCTCACAAGAAGGAATCCAATGTGTACGGTCCAACTCTTATTTATTGTGTACAGTCCAAACTCTTATTTATCAAAAAGGTTAAATAACAGTCCGATTTTACATTCCAAACGCACCCATAGTTTTTTAATTGACGCCTGGTGTGAGGCCCCAGTCCGTCCTAAGTGGATTTAAACCCTAGTTATGTATTGGTTACAAGTTCGAGTGGTGATTAAAGTTAGTAAGGTTAATGTGTGTCTTAGTGTGGGTAAGAATAGGATTTAATCCATTTGGTATAGATTAATTAAGTTTAAGAAGGTTAGAAACCCTAAGTGAGCAAAATCCCTAATGTTATGATTTATTAGAAGTTTTAAGTGGGTTTAAACCTAATTTTGCCCTTGACAAAAAGGTTATTGTTTAAGTACTTTTATGTGGGATAGAGCATGCTTAAGTGTAAGTGATTAAGATGAGAAAGTGATTAGTGACATAATTAAGCGTGATTATATGTTTTAGATTAGATTAAGTTATGACTTATGGAGTAAAGTGAAAGGTTATCAAATGTTTGAGGGAAAATGTATATGAAAGAGAAAGTTGAAGTGCAAGGGTGAAAACAACAAATAAAGCATTTATGTGATTGGCTAGCCATAAGAAATATCTTCCAAAGCTTTGACTAATATGTTGTCTTACAACTATAAGAGAGACAAGAGAAAAAAAGAAAGGAAGAGCCGAGAGAGAGAGTGAGAGCCGTGAGAAGAGAAGAAAAAAGAAAGCTTGCTTTGGTGCATCATTTTTGCTCTTCAATCTTGAGTTTGGATCTTGGAGAAACAACTTGAGCACTTGATTGTTGTGGGTGATCATCTACAAAGCTTGAATCAAAGGTAAGAAAGTCTAGTTGAAGACTTAAGTTGATTATTGTTTGATGAACTAGTGGTTATTTTGGCATAGGACCTTAGTTGTGCTTGATTGTGGTACCTCTTATGCCTATCACTTGTTTTTATGGAGTACTTTGGTTAATTTTTGGTGATTTATGCTGCTGGAAATTTCGGTCAAGAGAAAGAGAATTAGGGCTTTTTAATGTAATGCTTTCCTTACTTGTTTAGTTGAGAAATGGACTTGTAGTGGTTATGTTTGATGAATTGCCTCACTTGATTTGGTTGGTTACTTGCAAAAAGCTGATTTGGGTTAAGAAACCCTAAACTCCATTAGGCTAATTTAGCTTAGCTTATGGTTAGTGAGATAGAGTTTGGTTAGTGAGAGGTTGGATTAAGTTCATTGGTGCAAATGAAATTTGGTTAGGGATTGTGGTTGATGATTGTTAAATTTGGTATTGACTTGGGAGGGGAATTTCGGACCATTTGTAGGCCTTTTAGATGTTAGTATATGTGTGTTTATTTGGAACAAAAGTGGTTGAAAAACCTGCATAAGAACCATGAAAACGAACCATATGTTTGCGACATTTGAAACCGGCAAAATGGGTAAACAGGGCAACCCAGAACCTGAACTTGAGCTCCATTTTTCTTAATGTTCCGTGCTGATTCAGAAGTTTCGTAAAACATGAAAGTCGTAGCCCCTTGAGTCCTGAGTATGCCTACAAAATTTCAGGTCAATCGGATTAGCGTAGCCTGAGTTATCGACGAAATGCTCAAGCCTGTTTTGACCCTCTGGTTCTACGCGTTTTCTGATTTTGTTTCTGCCCATGACTTTTCGATTTTTATAGAGTTCGATCTGGGTACCGACTCCTTCATAAGAAGTTTAGATCTTGATCTCAGCTTCGAAACGGTATAAAGTACGTCGAAAACCGAGTTCCGTAGCTCCGGTTATGATCAAAACAATATCGCTCGTCAGAACTGCCTTGTATTTGGACAGTTCTGACGGGTACTTTGGCACTCGAATTTTGTTTTGTTCTGAATAGATTCAGGTCTTGGCCAAAACATGAAAGTTGTAGCCTTATGTCTCAGCTTTCTAATGCCTTTGGAATTTCTTAATTTTGATTTCTGAGCCGTGAGTTACGGCCTTGCAAACAGGGCCTGTTTGGTAACTCGCAATGAAACAGCTGGAACTGTTTCACGCAATTTTCACCTATACCCATTGAGATCTGGGTTGCGATGTCTTCATGAACATTGTAGCCCTTCCTCTTAGCTTCGTAACGGTACCTCATGTACCTTGATCCGATACTCCTAGCCTAATTTTGACCAAAACGGTTTGAGATGGCCGATTTGGCCATTTCCGTTTGCCGTTCTGCGCGGACGTGTGCGGCCGTTTTGCCGTTTCCGCACTTGCGCGTGCCAATTTTGCCGTTTGGCTTATTTCAAGTACGTTAGTTGCCGTTTGTGATATATTGTGACATAATCTTCGATTTCAGACAGTGGTGAGCTAGGCGGTGCCGGTGGGGCCCACTACTAGCCAACACACAAAGTGAATTCCGCCTTTATACTACTTTTGGTATTTTGAGTAAGTATTCAGGCCGCTCTTATGTGTTAGTTGTTTATGTGTTTCGTTATGTGTAAAAAGGGTACCTAGGCGAGGGTGTACTTTATCGCACTCGATCTAAACCCTAATTTACGCACCAATTTGTACATGACATATGTATGTGAGAAATTTTGGAACAAAAACCCTTGAGCTTGTGGCTCGGGGTGACTTTTGAATACTTTTGTGAATTTTGTGAGTTTGCGGTTGAACTCAATACCTAGATGGACTATTCGAGCCGGTTAGGGCTTGGTCGAAGTCAGTCCAACTTGGATTGAGGTCACCAAGTTTGTGACCCGAGCTTGCGACTCAAGCTCAAGTTTGTGATTTCGTTCGCCTGGGCAAGTTTGTGAGGTGACTGGCCAGTGAGGGTGATAAGGTGTCGGTGGGTGTACAAGTGAAGTTCTACGGACCTTATTTATAGTCGACGGAGTGTCGACAGGAGATCACGCATGGCAAATGACTTGGCTTTGGAGCCACCCGTATCCTTATTATGTGATGTTACTTTTCTGCTTTTGCTTTACTCTTACTGTGTAATTGATGTTACGTGAAATTTACGCTTTTGCCCCTGTTTACTTACTAAGCTTTTAGCTTACCCCATTCCGTTTGTTTTCCTTAGCAGGGGCCGACGCGGGTACGTTTGGGGCTCATACACTAGTTTAGTGGATTGGCTTGTAATAGTTGAACTTTTAGGATGTTTGTTTTTATTCTGGTGGTTTGTATTAGGACCCTTCTTAGGGTCTCCCTTTTGGTTTTGGTTGTAATTATAAGGATGTAATAGTTTGAGCAGGTACTTTTGGGGAATGTACTTATAACTCTTTTGGGATTGCATATATATGTATAGTACTCTTTTGGATTTTGCTAGCTTTCGTTGTTTTAAGTTTTGAGTCCTGGCGCGAGCTAGGCAGGCGGCCCGCCGATACCCTTGGGTTCGTCCTTGGGAGAAGTGGGGTCGTCACACCTGGTAAGTGAATGCGAGACATTTCACTGCTAAATAACTCTAAAAATTTGTCTAAGTGGAGAATGTTTAACCGTCTTTGCTGAATAACTCTAAAAATTTGTTGAAGTGGCGAATTTTTAACCATTTTTTGAATATTGTATGTTGATATTTTGCATGTCCTATATACATATATCCTTATACTATATAAGAATGAGTTGTAATCAAAGGAGGTTTGAATTTATACCATATGGATAGAGGCTTTTTGTGAATGTGGAATGCTGTGTAGTTTTTTTAAAACTTTTGGTACAATTGGGGGCATTTAAAATTTTGATTTATGGAGACATCTAGATATTTTTTAAATATGAAATTATTTTGCAACAGTTTTTGCATCGAGTACAACTCATATAACCTTATGTATTGATAAAATTATTGAAATGGTGTTATAGACTCATTTAATTAAAGTATGACTTTTGTTGTGTAATTAATATAAAGACATATTAATACGTTATGCAATTAACACATTGCTATAACTAGTCGTTGAAGGATATTCCTTTGTCTGAAACAACTTATATTTATTCTTGGACGATTTTCAATTGACATATGTAGGGGTCTTTTAGGAATGGTAAAATTGTAAAAGTATTGATAAAATGTACAAGTGTGTGCTACAATTAGAATATACTATTATTAGTTTTATCATATTTAATAACTATTTCTTTCCAAAATATACTATTATTTGTTTAATGAAAAATCCTCCCTAATCATAGGCATCAAACACTCGCGCGATGGGCGGGCACTTTCCCCCTAGTATTCTTATACTATATAAGATTGAATTTTGATCAAAGAATAAGTTGAATTTCAACCGCATAGGTGGGGGCTTTCTAGGAATGTAAAATGTTGTGTATTAGTTTAAAAGCTTTAAGTACAAGTTAAGGAAGCATGTATTTGGGTATGTTTACTTAAATGACCCTATTTTAATACATTTAAAGTTGTCATTGATGAGCCATCTGGGTATTGATGGAATGTGTAATTAGTGTGCAACCGTTTTTGCATTTTGTACAACCTTTATATGTTTGTATGTTGGTGTAATTACTGGAATATCCCTTAGCTACTAATAATTCCCCTTTTAGCCGCAAATAACCGTTTGAAATGTTGATTTGTCTGAAACATTTGAATGGCAATCGGATTTAGGAAATAAGCCAACAATTTCTCTATCAATGGTAGGAACCCATTTCTCTATCATTTATAATCTGCATGTACCAGCCACAAACGTTGGTCATTTTATCCCCTTTCAGCTTCAGGAGTTAAGTTTTCCCTTTTTGCTTTTGTCTACAACGATTTGCCTCATCGTTTTTTCTTCCATCCGAGCTCAACTCTAAAATTACCTATTATTTCGTCATTAATTACACCCAATTCAATTGCCGAATCGTTGGTATCTTAATGCCTAAATGGTTGATTATCAGTTTCTCCCTGTTCGTATTGTAAGATTGGGATAATTCTACCTGGTTTCATACTAATCAGCTCAGAATGCTCTTCAGTCCTAGCTACTCCTGGTGGTTCAGCGTGAGGTTAGATTTCACCCCCCCAATTTTTCAGTTCCTCCCTTAATTTTGTCGGTGTATTCTTAGTATTTACAATTAGCGACTCTTATCACGTTGCTTAGTTGCAAGATAGCATTTTTCGCATTGCCTAACCCCAATTGGTCTGGATTGATTATAATCTTATAGGTTTGGAGCAACAGCAAGAAAGAGCTCTCGGTGGGGATCATGGAATAATGTTAGCTTTCTGTGTTGCTCTACCTTTCTGCATTATCAACGACCTTTAATTTGACACAGTTTTATTGTAACACTGTGTGAATTGATTAATTATATCGTTTATCTTTCCATACTAAGTTTTATTTCTTCTCATAATGTACTATTATTTGTTCAACGAAAAAACCTCTTTCCCCACAGGCACCAAACACCAGCGCGATGCGCAGGCACTCCCCCCTAGTATAGTGTATAAAAAGGAGTTTGTGACTTATATTTGATAAGTTTTCATCCACTTGTTTTAGGGTTAATTTAGTAGTTTAAATCACTATAGTAAAATAGTTAAAGTGAATTGTACAAAAATGTAACAAGCAGACATGTAGTAAAATGACATTTTTAGCCTTTATGTGCTCATCCAACACATAATGTAGATGCAGATGTATTATTGAAGGTTACTATTTTGATAAATTTACCTATTTACCCTCATATGTGGTTTGTAAGTTTTGCATCTATCTAAATTAGATGGTTTTTGTGGAATCTTTAATAAGTAATCATTTAGAATACATAAGATTGCATTTAATATGTATTAAAGAAGTAATTTAATTTGTTGTCCATACAATTGTAACTCCCGCTATTTAAAATTCTTGCTTTTACTTCCATTTCACTAGAATGCAATCTTCTTTATTAATTTCTTTCTTTTCCTCTTTTAAGTCAAATAAATTGATCCAATAATCAGTGTCCTTCTCTCTCTTCATTTGCTTCGATGTTTTTCTACTTACCCTTTATAAGTTTATGTTGCTATCTATTGTCTTCTTTTATATATATATAGGATTTGAAGGTATTGTAAGCTAGTGTTTTAGAGAGACAAATTTCATTTTGTTATTAAGGTAATGAAATTAGTTATTTTAAATTATGCTTCACTTGAAATCAAATCTATTTACTCTTTTATTCAAAGTTTTTGGTGGAATATTTCTATTTTTCTATCTATTTTCAAAATTCACGTTGTTTTGTTGGTTTAATTTGTGGAATTTTGTTTAATTAGTTATGCTAACGTTTAATTTAAGTCTTCATATGACTTAGTCTCTTGGTTCATTTTTCTGAATTGGTAAAATTACTTTTTCTACATGTCATTGACTAAGATTTTTCCTCAAATAGATTGAAATGTTGCTTCGAATACTTTGATTATCATTCTTCTAATTTAAGGTAAATACCGTTGGAACTGTGATTTTACTGATTAAATTTACTTGTTTACAACTTCTTTTTAATATGTGGCTTTGTGTTTCGGATTAAGTTTCTCGAATTTTTAGATTTCTTATTTTTAAAATTACTTGGTTTAGATGACATGTTAATTGCGTATGTCAAGCAATGGTGTAAATGAGTGATCTACAATGTCCTACAAATATATATATATATATATATATAATTGGTAAAATTACTAGTTTCTTTTTCTTCCTAAATTTTTCATCACTGTCATTTATTCTCCATACACAAAAGTCGCAAACTATTTTTTCTCTTGATGCTCCTTCCTCTCTCTTCTCCTCTCATCCAACTGGGGATGAGACATTACTGTGTTCGTTAAGGGCTAATTAGGACTCGGAAGTAGGTCGCGTAATTGGGTTTTTAATCCGCCTTTGAATTGTTTCAGAAGAATAGGATTTGAGTTTTGAGGTAATTGTTTATAAATATAGTTTAATTGCTTTGTGTTGTTCTTGATTTTCTAAAATTGCTAGGAATTCCTAATAGTAATACCCTAATTTGAATTTAGTCACTAGTCCCTAATATTGGGGGAATAATTAAAGTTTTTATTTAGGATTCCAAATGCTATTTTATTGTTTAATTGATATTCAACTTTAATTTGGAATTGTCAACATTAAACTCTATTATGTATTTAGAAAATATCAGGTTGTTTTCATAGAGAGTGATTATGGACTTTTGACTTGAAGAAGATGTCAAGGAAGAACTAAGAGCCAGTGAAAAACTAACGCTTCATTTGGATTAGTTGTTTTTTTGGGTGTTTTTGAAATATTTTACTGTAGTAGTGTATATAAAAACTTTATTATAGATTTTTTTTGAAATATTTGATATATTGTATGGATGAAATATTTTTTCAATTGTTTTTGTTTGAATATTACTGTAGCATTGTATTTGAAAATCTTGTTTTTGAAAAATATGCAACTTTGCCCCTTCGATGAACTGATCGAATCTAGTAGCTAATACAGTTATGCCAACGAGAGTAGGTAAGGATTTCTTTTGATTATCAGACCCATCACAATGACTCACCTTAGCTACTAAGATATTAAAGAAAACAATATGCTTTTTGGAAGATGAATCTATCAAGACTCAAAAAGGGAACCATTTACCACATTCATTAATACTAGTAGGCATACACGGTGAAATTTAGTTTATATATGCCTATATTAGTATAAAATATGTAAATATATGAGTGTCGCGCCCCATTTTTTTGAAAAATAAAATAAATCTAGTGCGTTTAGGTGTTAGAAAAATGAATTTTTGATTTGAAAAATGAGTTTTTTATTTTAGAAAAGTAAACAAAAGAAAAGGGCCTAAAATGGGATTTAAAAGTACGGCAATTTTGGATCAAAATAATAGTTTAAAAAGGATTTGTTAGAAAAAATAGGAGTCGCCACTTGGTATCGAGTTTAGGTGTACCAAGTCACCTAAAAATGTATTTTTGATAAAAAAAATAGATAAAACCCTTTTTTAGACGACTCCAGATCTTTGATAATAAGAGAAAAGAGTTCGGAAGTCACGGTTGAAGAAAGGGAAGGTAAAGGTTTGATAGAATCATACCTAAAGCACTCTTTCAACCTAACCAAAGTTAGTTGCGAGATTTAGTCGAAAATTTTCTTAATCTAACCTATAGACTTATCACATTGGGATGTTTCTACATGGATGCAAAACCTAAACTTAGAAGGGTATCGAGGGGCCGGAATATCTCTTCGAAATTTAATTGGTGTCAATCGCATTAATTGCGACGTCCAAGAATGACTCTTTGAAAAGGCCACGAATATGCAAAAATGAGACCCAAAGGAAAAAAAAATTATAATATATAAATATACATGACTTAAAAGAGAGGAATGCAACATAATGGGTGCGGGGACTAAGATTCGTGACTAGACGAACTCTCATGATTATACTTTGTCTTTTTAACATAGGGACCTTATTGAAATAAAATCAAAGTTTTTAGGGCTATAGTATAGTTAATGAAAAGTACACAGACCATTTTGCAATTTACGCATTAGATTTTCTTAACAAACCAGGCCATTGGGTCATCTTTTTTTCTTTTGTGGGCTGAAAGCCACCCGGCCCATCAAAAACCCAAGGAAAGAAATGCGGACTAGCCTATCATTTTTGACCAAACAGACCCAACTAAAAGGGTGGGTTGGCCTGCCTTTTACCAAGCAAAGAAAATCAATCAAAAGTGTTGGGCTTTACCCTCTTGACCCAATGCCAAACCCAAGAGAAATAAAACAACAACCCAACTAAAAATATTTCTTAACCCAAAACCTAATCCAACAAAACAATAATTCTTCTAAAAAAAATTAGGCTCTATTCATGCCCTGAAATCTGAAAATAACATGCTCAGAAACATGCTTAGGACATCTAAAAGAAGATTAATGCTTAAAAGGAGTAAAAATAATCCATTTGTAGAAGTTTTTGAGCAAGAGTGAAATTACGTGAAAAGTCAAGGGTCAAAATGCAGTTTTTAAAAGTTTCATGCAAATCAGAACCGAGGCTTTCTTCTTCATTTCATCTTCTGCAACTTTTCTTTGCAAAGTATCAGCTTTATACGCGGAAAATCATACAAAACCCATTGATTTGTCAACTAAAATCCAACAGAATATACCACTCATTAACACAATCAAAATCTCCGATACAAAGCCTTTTTGAAGATCAAATAGGATAATAATGCAAGAAAGAAGCTATGAAACTGACTTCGACGAAACCAACCATGGAAACACCAAGAACTACAAGTTATTCGGCCACTCTATCAAAAGCAAACATCAAGCCATGTTCTACTCTATTTTTAGCTAATTTTTAAACCATCAAAAGAACAGCTTTCCAAGACATAAGAAATCTCAACCAAAAATCAACAAAAAGGCAAAATCCCATAAACTCGTGCAAATATCTTAGATTAGTGTCGAATCAAACTAAGAACCGAGATGGCAAACTAGAACCTTGTGAAAAATACTGATTATGAAAAATACCAATTATGAACAACCAAACTAGAACCGAGAGAACGCGAATGGAAGCCGATTATGAAAGTTCCAGCAAGAGGGCAGCGAAATCAGGGATGACAAGATGGCAAGTTTGAGGTCAGATTCGAAGGATTTCTAGTCATTTTTTCCACAAAGTTTCTGAACGAAAGTTTCTCTCCTAACTTCATAAATATTCCAGAAATTAAAATATTCTTAAAATAAGCTATATTGAAAGAGAAATAGTGGTCGAAACCCAGCTAAACAATCAGCCTCGGTCAGAAAAATTTGCAGAAATTTTTTTTTTCTCTCCGTTTTTTCCTTCGTTTGCTGTTTTTTTTCTTGCTCCACTGCCTCCTCTCCTTTTTTTTTTCTTTTGGGCTGCGTTTTATTCCTTTTATAGGAGCCCTAACCTCCCTTCCACCCTAAAATTAACGGGGTGGATTGAGTTGCATATTCATGGCTCTTTTGAGCCATTAGATTCACTAAACTTCTAGATTTTTCTGGTAGAAATCAAGGGAGTGAGGTGGCAAAGGGTTAGGGAAAGAGAAAGAGACAAAATGAGTGGAATTGAAGGCCAAGAAATGGCCTCTGCAATTTTCCTTGACCATCCATGGGTACGAAGCCATGAATTTTTTTTTCTTAACTGATTTCTGATTTCTGATTTTGTTTTGTTTTGTTTTGTTTTCTGCTTTTCTCTTCTCTTCTTTTTTCGATTTTTCTACAATGATTTTTCTCAAGAAATAGAAAATGAAACAAAATAAATTAAAATTGAACTAAAATAAACAAAAATAGGAATAAATTGAAGAAAAATAAGAAAAATAAAATGATGAAATTTTGTTGTCTACAATGAGATGACATTGTTTATTGTGAAATGAGTTATACATGGTAGGAAAATTTATGTAATATAATAATACCACTTAAGAATTGGAAGAATAAGATAGCAATGAAGATGCAGCCAGTCCAATCAAAGTTGAATAGAAACAATAAATATGTAGCCACTCCACTTGAACTTTAATAGAAAGTAGAAAAATGAACCGATAGTTTCGACTACTTTCTCCACTATCTAGAAACAATCTAATTATGTCCATAAACTTCTATGAACTTGTGGCTTTTGTTGGATACAATTCCTTTCAAATTACAAGAGTTTAGCCAAAAGATGCTCTATTAAAATCTCTTAAGACCACACAGCTGTTGGTCAAGGACCATCAACCAAAAGATGCAGAAAAGTTTATAAATACATTAGGTAACACAAACTCATGGTTAATGCATAAGAGAAAACAAAATGCACATGAATATGCTTGATCAAATGGCAAACATTTGAAGAAACTAATATAAAGTCTTACATCACTACAAAGTTTTTAGCAAAAATGAAACACCTGCACGGAAGCAAAATTGCACCACTTACATACAGGTTGCATATACAGTTAGCAATTGAAAAGAAGACTATTATTCTACATTCCTCTATTTCACAACTAAAGCATACTTACTATATGTGAAAGAAATACACTTTAGTAAGTACAAACCACTAAACAATAAGTTTGACACATTGCTAAGTTGCCATAACAAGACGAAGTGGGTCAAGATGCATTGAAACCTCAGTACTACCACTTTAAAAGTCCACCATCAATTTTCTCCTGTCAAATATATTCATTGATCTAGATATATGCTATTCTCTACCCATCCTACTAAATGATGGCAGGGAACACTGATCATCCCACTCATACAAGTGAAGAACCAACAATACAAAAAATACAAAGCATGCTGCAAATATTTAGTCCACATTTTAAGACTACAAAAGGTAGCTTCTGATATTTATGAAGTCTGACAATATATACTTGAACATAATATAATATATACTTGAATCTCATAACTAGAGTCCAAACAAGACTTTTTTTTATGAAATTTTATCAAAATTATAATTACTAACACCCTCAAAGCTGACAATGTGGTGTATAAGCAACTTCTTATTCTCAAAATTAAGAACCATTTCAATTATTTCTTCATGCTTACCATTTCATCACCGCCAGTAGCCACTGGTTTATGGTTATCAGTCTATAGAAAATAATTGAAAGAGATATCAATCAATGAACGTGTTTTGTCAATATGTTAAAGAGGCAAAATTAAGGTTTTAATAATTCATGTCTATATTTACAATAGCAAAGGGACAGACAAGTGTGTCCAAATAGGAGTGCTCATAAGACAACATATATATTTCAAATTTAAGCATTAAAAGCACAATGAGAGAATAAAAATTGATATTATCAGCATAGTTTAAAATCTCCAATCTACATAAAGAATGCATTGCTCTCATTAGCTTCCATCATACAAAAAAATTGAATTATGTTTTTAATTTCACTTTTCAACCAATAAAATATGCATGAAAGATCAAATTCTTAATTGCACAAAAAAATAAATCCATCTAATTTTAGTAGTTTTAGAAGTTGATTTTTATTTGGTAATTAAATTAGGATTGGTATCAAAGTTGGTTTAGGAAATAAAGTTAGATTGTGTTTAGGTGTTAGTATTGGAATAAGTTTTACAATTTTGTTTATCTATTTAAGGACTTATAAGGCCACAATTGTACTTGAGGAAAATTAATTTGCTAAATAAATTTCTTTTATCCTTTTGTGCCTTCTTACTAGTCTAGTCCCGCATACCTTCATATCAATTTACTAATCACGATTATTTAACATGGTTATTGTAGTGATTTGTGGCCTCTCATTTCCATACATTCTCGTACAATTTGTATTGCAAATATAAAAAATAAGCCTTCAAAATTTTAAGGTCGAAATTACTTCTGCTGTATAATTTTTTGTACTAATAAGTGGTATTAGATCTCTATGTTCAAGAGTTTAATCCTGAAATATCTGTAGCGCTTGGAGTTTGGACAACAGTCTAAAAAGAGTGACTCTGTCGAGATTGTTGGTGTTGCATAGTGATCAGAAAAACGGTCCTACGTAATTGTTGATTGCCCATAGTGGAGTTTGATTAAGTTTGAAGTCATGGAGACAAAGAAATTCAAGCAGGGAAAGAAATATATTTGTAAAGGTTCGTAAATTGTTTTGAATTGCCATGGAATGAGAATTTTTTTATGGTGAAAAATTTGAAGTTTTACACATACTGAGTGGTGAAGAAGAAATATCTGAATGGTAAAAAATAATACGAAAATATCTTAAAATGTGGTTTGGGTGAATTTCTTGAGATAAGTTTGAATAGCTGTTCATCAAAAGAAATTGAGAAAAGGGAGACTAAATTATTTTTCAAAATAATGTGAAAATCAATGGTTGAAGAGTTTTATAGATGACTTATACTTTGTTCTCAGTCACTTCAGTGATTTTGGTCATATTTCTTTTATATTTTGGTGATAGAATTTTCATATGAATCTTGTCATAAGTCAAAAATTGGTCTGGAATGAAAAGTTAATGTAGAAGAAAATATGTTTGTTGATGATGGGAAAATATATAAAGATTTTGATATGGTTGAAAATTTTGATTTACATACATTATTTAGGGTGATTGATAAAGAAAAATCTGTTAGTGAATGCACTAATTTGGTTATGGATGGAGATGTAAAAGAAATTATTGGTACTTGTGGGATGGATGAATCTATTGCAATCATGAAATTAGGAACTTTTGTGGTGAAAATTATTTGAAGAAAAAAGGCATGATTTATTGGTTACTGAAAATTATATGGTTGCTTTTCATGTGGAAAAGTATTATTGCGCTTCTAATGGTGAATGGGTTAATATGAATGAGTTTTTTTACCAAGGAGAACTAGTTGCCAGAATGCATATAAAGTACAAATCTTATCCACTTGCACGTATGAAGATGAAAATAAAAAATAATGAAAAGTTGGAGTTGTTTATCGTCTACACTACTAGGGACCTTGCAATGATGATTCAAGCTAGAGATGGCATTCGATCCGATTACAAAAAGAGGTTGATTTAAGGGAAACAATGTTGAAAAATAATAATAAATCAAGCTAATTTTAGAAGTTTTAAAAATTGATTTCTTATTTGATAATTAAATTAGAGTTGGTATTAAAGTTGGTTTAGGAAATAAAATTAGGTTGCACTTGGGAGTTAGGATTGGAATAGATTTTATAATTTTATTTATCTATTTAAGGACTTCTAAGTCCATAATTGTACTAGAGTAATCAATTTGTTGAATAAATTTTTTTTATCCTTCTATGCCTTCTTATTAGATTAGTCCCGCATGCCTTCTTATCAAACAACTAGTCTCGACTATAACATGGTTATTGTAGCGATTTGTGGTCTCTAACTTCCATACATTCCTGTATAGTTTGCATTGCAAATATCAAAATAAGCCTCCAAAATTGCAATGTTGAAATTACTTCTACTGCATGAATTTTTATGCAAACATGTAACTTTGCTGTTGCATATATTAAAGATGAAAATTTTGATGTCTGTATAGTATTTAAATCCACAGACCATCACATATGGATCTTTATAAAGTGTATCTATTTCCCAAATGCTTTACTTCAAGAAGCATATATCATTATGAGACATTACTTAAAAGACATTACTTGGCAATGATAAGTTTTTGTAGTTAATTACTGAAGACGACGATTTTTGGCTCTTTGGCTGTGATGTTTTTCATTGTCTAAGGCCCAAACCCCATTATTCATGCATCATTCCTTGAGAATTTCAACTCAAAAAACCTTAAAAAATACTCATTCCTTGCCATTCACCTAAAAAAAATGCAAAGAAGACACTTATATGAATGTAAAACAACCTAAAAGTACTTAACTAAAAATAAACTTGACAAAACATTGAGTTGCCTCGCAATAAGTACCTTTTTTTATAGTCATTAGCTTGACTATACTCCTTTATTCTTTAATCAGGCTTTCTCAAAGAGTAATCCTCCATTTTTGGATGTGGTAGATGAACAAATCGTGACCAATCTTTTTCTAACCAATTTAACCATGATGTTGCAAGGAAGAATATTCAACCGTTTCAATAACTTAGAAGATGGTGGAGTAGCAAGAGTCATATCTTCACATAATGCTAGAGTTGGATCATCAAAGGTAGTTCCATAAAGATGCCTTGATTACTAATGTCTTTAGAACATATGGGTAATAAAACTTCCTCAGGACAGCTTGCAAATACATGAGTCATAGTCATTTCTTGATTCTCAAAGTTAGTCCTAAAAGCATTATATTTGAGCCCTATTTGTGTGTGGTTAGATTGAAAGCCCGTTAGGGTGTTTGATCCAATGTAGGATTGAATAAAATTGCAACCTAACTTTGGTTTCGTATGGATGGGAGCATGGTCCATGCTAGAATATGAATATAGTAGGATCAGCTCTGGAACCAGTTGCCCGCCCTAGATTTGAGATAGCTCGGGATCCATAGATTGATAACTTAGATAGAGATATGGCCTTATCTTGGTGCCTTAGCCTAGGCATGCTTGACTTTTGCCCTTAGGATGCTCAATCAAAGGTAAGGGTCACAGAATAGAACTAAGAGTGAACTTGAGACAAGTTAGTTAGGGACAAAGTATAGGACGAAGAAAACTGCTTAGCTGAGTGTTGTACGGGCAAACCGCCGTCACCACAACAATAAGACAAAAGATAGCTGGAGATTTCTTAAGTAATGGAATGACACCATGGGGGTCAACTGACAGTTAGTAGTGCGGTCGCTCCGTTCATTGTTTGGATGTGTGAGTGCAAGACTAATGGAAATAATGCAATGATGGGACACTTGGCTGGCATCGGCGGATTGGATGGAGATACCTATAAATGGGAGGAACTTACTTGCTTGAAAGGACGTATTTATCTCGATCTTAAACCCCTTTAGAGCTCTCACTGCCACCTTTTATCAAGTTTCAAGGATCTTAAGGACTAGTATTTGGTTATTTAGATCATCATCCAACAGCTGCACTCTAGAGGCTTCAAATCTTAGAGCTTACTAAAAGAACCCCTCAACACATTATCAAAAGAGATAGAAGTATTCTCACAATCTTCTTCAAAATATAACTTATTTCCACATGTAGCAATCATACTATTTTTTCTAGGGTCTATTTCCATATTACTATATAAACTAACTTCAAACAAAGCATGGAATTAGTCTTTAATCTACAGGGTGTATAGAAAATTGGTATAGTCTATCTTCAATCTTATCACATCTAGCTTTATATTATTTAAAATGGTCGGAAATCATATTTGCTAACTTTTCAATAACTACTTTCCAACATGAAAAATGTTCATTTTGGACCAATTCAGATTGAAAATCAGAAAAATTATTGTAATCACCATAAGTAAATTGATTCTCCTACCCACAATCAAAGGAATTAGACAAGCTAGGTTTACAATGACTAGAATAGGGGTTATAATGCTCTAATGCAACAAATTAAGTTACATATTGTGATTGAAAATATTCATGAGTGATATGGTATCCACAACACAAAATTGGAATGATAGGTATTAACATTTCTATTTTGTTCAACCTTATGCATCAAATTATCTTGTTTAGTATTTAACATATGCATGTCATCAAATTCAAACATATCTATGGGTCTTCTTTGGTTATTTCCACTATTGAGTGCGCATTAAAAGTAATATGGACCCTTACCCAAATTTCTTCTCTCGTACCCTGTCTATCTTTGTTAACTATCCTTCTAGAGCTCTTAAAAGTATCTTCAAATCACATGAAGGTACAATTTATCAAGAAAAAAAAAAAAAAAAATAGCACATACTAATGAAAAAGAAATAAAACACACAATACATAACAAACACATGACACAAGACACTAGAAACACAAAAAGATACAAGTAAAAATGTCTAAACTATTAGTATTCATATTGATTAAAATCTTCCCTAGTAACGACACAAGAAATTTATGTGAAGTTAAATCAAATCCAAGTACATGGATCATACGCAGGCAGGACGAGCATTCAAGTGTCCTATCTTATAGAGAAGATGAATTGAATACCAATGTTTATCAAACTTCTTTATCATTTAGACTATACAATCATACGAAGATATCAAATAAAGAACACTAATTAATTAAAGGTAAACTTAACCAAGAACAAACAATTCCTAGGACTTAGATTTGCTCAATTATAACCCTTGATTTTAACTTTAGAACATGTCAGGAATTACCTCAATACGAGGTCTATAGCTCAGTTATAACCAAATTACAAAAAATTGAATCTCAGTTGGATTTGGAAACTAACTTTCTCAATTTTTTCAAGGTGATTTCAATTTGATTTCCTTTTTCCTTTAAATTGCTCAAATGTTGAACTTGAAACCTCCCACATAGACGTCCTTCACCCATGCCACCCAACCCATCCCTTCCCCCTAAGAACCTTCGTTGAATAGCTCTTTAAGTACTCTTAAGTATGAATTAATTCCTTACTCCAAAACCTATCAAAACAAAGTTTAAACACCACTTTAAGTTATTATTTTTAACTTTAACTTCAAACCATACTTATAACACAAAAAACCTAACAAAAACTATAATTTTGACAACTTTTACACATAATCACACTAAAGTTGAACTTAATCACACATGCTAGCATATATAAATATGACACAAATCATCAATCAAATAAATGCATAGTTGTCCTTGATATCTACTTAATTAGTCAATGAAACATGCTAACAATAGTTTCCTATTTCACCAAATATGAAGATGGAAAATCACCACATATAAAGAAAGCATAGATTCATTTGATGTCTAATAAATACATTAGTTCTCCAAATCACCCCATAAATTTAATTTGCTAATTCACAGCAAAACTTTTCAAGAATGTAAACCAAGAGTAGTAAATTAGTTATTTTATATGTGTTGGATCAGAAAATTCAAATGAAGATACATACATTTCAAGTTTTAAGTGGTAATAAATGATAAATAAAGATGAAATACTATCTTCAATAAAGTAGCAAACTATGACTCTTACGCTGATCGTAATACAAGTACTTTGCTAATTAGAAGATCTATTATTTGTCAAACTACTATCATTCTTTGATTTATTCAAATTACTTCATAGGATTAAACGCCACAAATATGGTTACAGACCTGTAAAACTATGTCAATCCATAATTTGCAAGCATGATGCACAATTTTCTAGAATCATTGTTATAAACTCGCAAAGAAGCAAAAGTATGAACCTTTTTAAAGAATATAAAATATAGGGTCTTTTCAAAAATGAGATCTCGAAGAGTGAGATAAAAGATCATAGAGATTCATGTGAGGCCACATTGTTTTTATGCAGTCCCCATGAAATGTTTTTCAAAACTACTAATGAGAATTAAGAAAAAGGGAATAATAATTAAATATCAATACTTTCAAAACTTGAAGGATGCCCTAACAAGCCTCAACTATATTTGTCGCTTATATGAGAATGTTTAAGAATTATAATGCATATTCAAGTTTAATCAAATATCATTTGTAGAAAAGACAATTTATACTTATTCAAATAAATATTTAAATCTTTGTCGATCCAACAATAATAAAATAGTAAAACTAGTGATAGCGCTATTCCATATGGATATACAAAAGTTCATGTAACTGATTGGTTGATCATTTGTGTTAACTTTCTAAAGAGAGAGTAGGATTAAAGCTCCAAAAGGTTTGCAACAGATATGACTCTTTATATATATATATATATATATATATGAGTATATATAAATAAATAGCTCTATCCCAAATTTTTACCAAAAAAGAGACTAGAGATAATATATGGGTGTTAAGACAAAATCTACACAATTTATTCAATTACATGGAGCTATTTGAAATGTAAGAAAAAAAATCAAATAATAATAATACGATAAATGTATGTTTTTGCATCATTTGTGCGTGTGTTTTGAAGTATTTTTGGTTGTTACAAGAATATTAAGACTAGTTTGTTGAGATTTGTTGTCAATTGAGGTTTAACTGAAAAACTTGTGATTATTTTATTTTAATTGTAAAAGTATTTTGTATTTTTGTAGGGTTTACAAAAGAAAATTAGTAGTTTGAGATTTACTGAGTATGTTAGCGGTATCAAAATGGGACTAGATGCTTAAGATGTAGGCCCATATGTTCCAATTTCAGTTGAATCCCGCCGGTCACTCATTTGTCATATATAATAGTTTTTTCTAACGGGTGTCTATTACTATACTTAAATTATACTCCCCATATCTACCATGTAAAATGCACACATTAATAATTATAACCCTACCTTGCAATTATATATTTTCTTTATTTAAGGGTATTTTTACAAAATATCAACACATGAGTTGCTTCTTAACGAGTGCACAATGAAAATATAAACAACATCAATTTTTCTATAAAACATCATAAGTTTCATTGCTTCATAAACAGTATCAATCATGACAATTGATAAAATAAATGAAATGCTGCATATTTTTATATAATTAAGTACGAACATATACTTCTAGGTTTATGGTCATTGTAAAAAGTTTTGAGATAATTAGCAAATATTTATCAACTTTTTTGGCATGTGTTAAATTTTGATGCAGCATCAATCCCACCTTGCCATGTCAGTAAATTCCTACTTAATCTCCATCTTATTAATTCCTTCCAAGATCCGCCGCTAACATACTTTATTAAGCGAGATTTAGTAAATTCCTACCTTGTATCTACCTTATTAATTCCTTCCAAGACCGACTGCTAACAAAACTTGTTAAGTGAGATTTTGCTGACGTGACAAGACTAGATTAGTGAGTCTACTCAAGGGATCGTCATCATCTTGATACACTTTTTACTCCTTTTATTAAATCTCTTAATCAGAAAAAGTAACCCAAAAGTAGAAATGCCTAGGTTTCGAAAAAGTCTGGGCCTACTAAAATTGATCTCCTTAGTTTCTAAAGCAAAGCATTTTGTAGCTTCACCTATTTCGCTACTGTGTCAAATACATATGGCCAAGTTTATGCAATCTCCACCACATTGTTAATTCAGCATTGTCAAATATATAATCTTTCGTTATCCTTACAATCATACTTCCATAACATCCTTGTGCGCTATGTATACAGTTAATCTTTGTCACGCAGTAAATAAGAAAAGCAAATGAATTTACCTATGGTCATGACAAAATGTTGCTGAGTCAAGTAGTCTTCATTGGCCACTGTTGGCCTTGAGGAAAAGTTGGAAGTGATCAGCATGGCCAGATTGGATCTTTTGCAAAGTTTGCACAAAGCCAAAGGACAATGAATGCAATTTTCTCATGTTGAACGTCCTAAATGTGGGTTCTTTACACAGTATAGAAGGAAAACCACCAGTGTCTAAATCAAGGCAAACTCCAAGTAAACTCAAAGTACATTGCCAGTAAGAGATTTCATGGAAGTATGATCCTTCCATCTAGGGATCCCAGCACTGATAATCTCCTGCAGGACTTTCATTCTCTCTGCTACAATATCCTCTTCAAATTCCCCGAATTGGTCTTGTTGTTTCTCCATTATCATCTCCAAATTTTCCAAATATTTGGCTTTGCGTTGCAACTTTTTCAACTACATGCAAAAACAGAAAATGACAAAATATACAAGTGAATGACGGAAATGAATGTGAACTTCTAAACTCTGGATAGATTAGAAATTGATAAAGAATTACAAATTCTACTGGAAGAAAATGTGCAAGGTCTTTGCATTCTTGCCCCAATTATTCTTCCTGTCTCAACTTCTGCATAAGTCACCTAAGACTCTTAACCAAAAAAAAAAAAAAAAAACCCACCTGAGTCTCAATCACACTAGCCAGTAAATGTTCAATTTCTCTCTCTTCCTGAGCAGCCAATAACTTCGCATGAGCAGCTGCAGCACCAAGAGAAGTTGCAGTTGCAGCTCGCATTCGCAAAGTTAATGGTACAACATTCTTTCGAAATGTTTGCTCCTGAAGTTCTGGCGGCAAAATCTCATCAAGTAAGAAAGTGCAAAAGATTGTCCAAGCATGAGAAACGTAGATTACAGTTTGATGACAAAAGGTAAACTCTGCAATCAAAAATACCATTTCCCCTGTGCTCAGAAGCACCTGACACTGTGGGACCCTTTTCACCCTCTGAATTTTCAACCGGAAGGACTCTGAAAGAGTAAAAACAGAAGCCGGATTCTATTTTACTGCTAAACCAAATGGTTAAAACATTAAGAAGGATAATATACGAACTTGCTAAATAAATAACCTTTCTTCTTCATCAGTTCGTGCAGAATATCCCAACTCATCTCCAAAGTTATCATCATCAAAAATTTCCCTTGAACATCGGTTTTCATAACAAAGCTCTGCAACAGCAGCATCTGCAGCACAAGCTGTTACAGGTGGTCCAACGACTGAAGAAAGGCGTCCTACCTAAAAATATGTCAACAATATATTTTTCATAAATCCCAATATCATAATCTGTATCAGAACATCAAGGCTCAATACAATACCCATCAGCCACACAATTGTTCAGTGCGCCTGCTTTGACATATTCCAACTTTTTCTAGAGCACATCATCAAATGCATTTCACCCAATAAACCTATTATAATATTTACATTTATTGACATAGCATATATTGTCTGAAGATGCGCTTAAATCGAACAGCTATGAAGAAATAAATATAACCAGCAAGGGGAAAACTTCATGGAACTGAAGCACTGTCATGTCATCATACCATTAGCTGCATATGATAAAAAACAACTCGCCTCAAATGTCCAACAAAGTACAAATGATCTGCATTTTCTCTTAATACAGATTGGTATAAGCAACTTCTAGCTTCAACTGCAATTTGAGGATGGCTCAAATGTACCAATAAACAGACACCCAATCTAATTTAACATCTATTCACAAATACTCAGAATAAGCCTCATTTTAACAAATTCTGCTCCAAATTATTTCCTTTCTATCTATTGCCAAGCATGCATGTGTATAATAAAATTATCAAAAAAGAATGATTTTTTTTCTTGGTTCAACTTCTTAATGCAGTAGATCCAACCTGAACTGCTATGTCACTGTCCAGAAATATACTACAAATACACTTCAAGGAGCCACTGAAACCTAGAAGTAAAGATATAGCCAAAATGGGAGGGAAGTTAAATTCATGAAGAAAAGAAAGGGGAATAAAAACAATGGAAGATAACTCAAAGTATGGAACTAAACCTGAAAACAATCAAAGGAAGGACCATACTCAATCACATTTATTGGCCAAGATCACAGAAGGTGAATGATACTTCATGACATTCAATAGACAGAAGCTACATTAGCTGAATAAAAATAAAACTTGTGTTTTTAATTCTTCCTCACAGTGGTGAGCTATCAACAATAAAGAAAATTGTTTCCTTAGAGATCATGTGCAACATTCCGCAGCATGAATGCTCTGTTCCTTTTTCCCTTCAACATGCTATACAATATTGTAGTGCTATCATATGAAAAACCAACTTCTAAAATTCTATGTGGTCTCTGTTCCCTTGTCAGATACAAAGATTATTAACTCTACTTGCACAGATCAATTTGTTTTTCATTATAAGATATCACTTGTTTGAGATTCAAGCTGTTAGATATTGTTTGCAAATATTGATTTCACATGACTGAGCAAGATAACTGCAAAACCCACATGGGAACAAGTTTATCGAGACAATCTGAAAAGGTTTGATAATAACACTAACAGCAACAGAACCAAAGGAGCAAACTTGATACAATGAAAGGAAAAAAACTGCTACTCATGTTAACGGAATAAATCTCACTAACAATAAATCCAGCACTAAATTCGAAGAAACAATATTTACCTGTTTCATCAGAGAAGAGCTGGCATCTAAATTAGGCACAGTGCACAATCTCTTGTGAGGGGGACCTGGATCTTCAACATTAGCATTCTGCTGTCCCTGATTCTTATGCTCATGCTGCTGATCATCCCCAGTGACAGTGTCTTGTACACTATGAGCGGGCACTGCTTGTCCAGCATTTCTATCCCAAACTTTAGTTTTTCTCAAAGCAGACCCCAACATGAGGTCCCCAAAAGGCAGCTGCAGGAGCTTGGATATGCAATCCAACTTACTCTTTGTTTTAACATTTTGAGCCACAAGCTCCCAGTCATCTCCATGCTTCAAAACAGATTCTAAAAGGAGTAAAGTTTCAGCTTCTGTCCAAACCACCTGATTAGTGTCATCAACGTACTTAAAATCATGAGCAGATTTGCTCCCATAATCACCATTTCCAAAGCACTTCTTACAGAGTAATAAGAACTCGTCCTGATGTAATAACAAGATGACCAACATCAAATACATATCTAACAGACAGAAATGCGAAGATGCAAGTGAAATGACTGACAGCCAAATTCATTGGGTTTTCTCAAACTTATATAAAGGGAAATTGTAGGTAGGCAATGCTATTAGTTTTCATGTATCATTCATAAACTTCATCAGGGTAGCCCTAAAATTCGTGCACTATAACGAGAAGTGCAACTAACCTGAAAATTTCCTGTCATGCTCTCAAAATTTGAATACATCATGTATTTCATTAAATCCTAATGATGACCAATTTTCTTGTAGATTATTCTTTTGAGTAGGGTACCAACTAACTACACACTGGGAAAGGGGAGGAGAGATGATGAGGTGGAGAACAGGGCAGAGAGAAGAATGAGAGAGGAGCAGATGTGTGAAAGGAAGAAAAGCCATTGAGCAGAAGAAAATTTTGCCGCTATACTTCTTAGACCTAAATTTTTTTCTAATCCACAACTTCGGAAAAAGGAGTATATTGCCGTAGATCCATTCAATGCAGGGACTACCTGAAAAAATGGTATCTTTTTTTTTTTTTTTAAATAAAGGACGTAAATGGAGATGAATTGAGTACTAAAGAACCAACATAATGATTCGCTCTAATCTTTCAATTTCTATTCTTACACACACAATTTCAATTTTTTAATCATTATGCAAAACAAATTACAAAACTAATTCAAACTAGGCATATATATTTAACTTACAAATCACCAACAAATATATCAGCTCAATTTAATATCAATGCTATAGATCATCATTTCATCAAATATAAAATCAAGTTAACTGCTTACAGAAAAATGAAAACTGCTTCAGATAACACTTTGCTGGGAAATAAAAGAATTTTAAAAATACTCAGAAGACTGTATAGCTACAGTTGCTTTTAAATCAGACTTCTGACGAATTACCAAAATCCACCATGCAAAAAGTGGGATCTAATTTGGCCAATATATCACAGTGTGTTGAACCAAAAAAAAAAAAAAAGTACAGGAGCAGTACAGGACCTTGTGATCTCCACAGGACTTGCTTGTTGACCTCATATTGACACCAGGTACGATAGGGTGAACTGCAAACCTAACAAAGTCACGCTTTGCTGTATGGTCTTGAAAATTCGCTTTTAAACTAATTTCCCCCTAGTTCGGTGGTCCACAAACTAAAAGATAAGTTTAATAAAGTATTCAAATCAAAATTCAATCTTTGGTAGGGAATACTTTAACGGATTAAAATCTAGTCCTTGCTGTAGAGACAAGCGCTTTCATGTTTAAGCCAAAAATATTTCACCTCTTGATTACCAAAGAAGTGATTTTGTTACCAATTATCATTCAATGAATTTTCTCCGAACATGACTAAACCACCCATCACTACTGATGCATTTTCCTCCCTTGCGCAAACAAATTTTTCTAGTTTAACTCCTCCAAAGGAGTTGAGGAGAGGGAAAGTAGGACACCATCATTTTAGAAAAGACCTTGAGATGAACTTCTTGCTCCATCTGCACTCAGTGCTTCATCGAGAATAATATTGAATTTGGACAAATAAAGCTATACCAGCATATAAAGGTTCACACTCTTGAACAAGTTACAGGTAATGATGACATACGTGCTCCAAACCAAGAAATCAGCTATTATTATATATAATTCTGGAACCTTCTGAACCATCAGTATATAATTTGCCCACAATAGTTATGTTTTGTTGCAGTCCGTAAGGGGTTCCCAAAAAAAAAAAGCCTTCAAAGAGAATTTCACCAAACAAACGGCTTTCTAGATGCTATACTGCAGTTTCATTTAATTTTCATAGCACATGGAATCTCTGATATCCAACACAGATCAAATGACTGCAAACATAAATACAACTCAAATACCTTCGTATGCTCGTAATGTCCAGAATCACACTGCTGTTTACAGCTCCCACACAATACTAATTCTTTCCCCTCTTTGCCCTGCTGCTGCTGCTGCAACAGCTCCCCATAGATATCCGAATAAGATGCCAATGGAGGAAACTTGGATCCATTCTCAGCCAGCTCTCCACCACCGCCACCACCAACATCCACAGGCGGAGGAAGTGGGGCAACTGGCTTCAACGAATTAGGGGCTGCAACAACCCTAACCCCATACGGAGCTCCTTCCTCAACCCTAACCTCCTTCTTGTGCCGCTGCTGCACCTCAGCAGGCTCGGCTGACACCGTTCCACTGAAATTGATGATCCCCCATTTCTCCAGAAAAGTGAAGACCTTGTGGAGAGTGCTAACGTCACCCACCAGTGACTTTCGGAGCTCCGTGAATGTCAGTCTTCCGGACGGTTCCTCACGGTATTTGCAAATAATGAAATCTCTATACTCTTTGTAGATTCTAGGAGTCCTCGTAATTGAGCTTCCATCAAAGAATTCTCTCAATGAAATTCTCTCTATTTCGTGAATATTACCCCATTGAAACCAACCTTTCAAAACATAAATAAGTGCAAACCTTCACAAATTAGAATTTCATACAAAACTTCAAAAAATAAATTCTACTTTGTGCTTGTGTAAATTCTAGGAGTCCTCGTAATTGAGACTCCATCAAAGAATTCTCTCAATGGAAATTCTTTCTATTTCGTGAATATTAACCCCATTGAAACCAACCTTTGTGACAATAAATTAGGGTTTCATACAAAAACTTCAAAAAAATGAACTTCTACTTTATGTTGTGAATGAGTTTAGAACTTACTGGAGTAGCTGGGAATTGTGTAGAGGTCGAGATGAGCTTCTTCAATGGCGGAAACTGGTGGTTTAACGTTCGAGGCCTCCATCGCCATGGATGGATAAAAGGTTAAAATTTGGGCGGCGATTTTTTAAAAGGTTAAGAAAATCACTATATGCGTATTTATTATTTGGGCGGCGTTTAAATTAACGGTTGTGAATTGTAATTTTAAGGATTGGATAAGTTCATTAATAAAATGAAAGTTTAGGGGTCAAGAGTTAATTTTTGACTTTTAGTTTTACTAGGAGACGTTAGAATTTTTGACTTTTAGGGGTCAAAAGTTTTTCAAATATAATGTTATAATAAAAAATTTTAAAAATACCCACCAAAAGTAGTTAATTCATATAAAATTCTAATTTGTCTCAAATATTCTTTTCACCCAGTGGTGATAACAATTTTTTTTTTTTAAAAAAAAGAAAATTATGATGGCTCCTAGGGTTTCAAACGGGCTTCAAGAAGAAGGCTTGAAAATTCAAAAGGGATGGAAGCTTGAAAATTCAAGAAAAGTGGTGAATAATTCGGCGTTAGAGAATAGGGATTCTAATTGAGGTTGAGATGCTACTTGGGATTGATTTCAAACTATGTAGATTAGGTGTTGATGAAGATGACCTACTCCTCTCTAGTATCTTCTTAAACGTATAATTTATTTACACCAAAGTTGAAGTTGGTAGTGTTCATCGCATGTGTACTCTAATGTTCTTTAAAAAAAGATCAATTAAGTGATGTTTGTTCATATGAAATTATATGAGATTTGTGAATTGTTTGGACTAGTTATGATTTATTTTATATTATTGGTTCAAAGGTTGGTTGCTTTGGAAATAAGTTGTGTATTGTGTGAGTCGAACATTTTGAAACCAGTTGTGACAATCGAGTTATATCAGTGAGAGTTGAGGTGTAAATTTAGGATTTTTTGCTTTTCTCTTGCATATGATCTTTCTCGCGACACTTGTTACAATCGTATTCTTTGCATGTGTGTTAGGTTTGAGCCAAAACAAGAGATTTAAACGAAAGGAAATGAGTTTTTTTCCAAACTATTTTCTAATCGGAATTTCCAACTTGTACCTCGAAAGTCTTGTCCTGTTTTCTTTAAATTTTTTATTATAATCACTATCTTTGTACTTCATATTCTCCTTGAAATATTGGTTCAGCATGCACGTGGGTTTTTCCATGGATTTGAACAAGAAAATTTGGCACTTTTGAAAATTAAATGAGGGTCAAACCTGCAAATCACTTTATTGGCTAAGTGAAATTTCAAAACTCATAGTTTTGCATTTATATTGGCCTCAAGTAGTTAGATTCTTGATATATTATATGACCACAAGATTTGAGCATGTCCAAGAGGACGAACTAGGGTTTGAAGTGAAACGATTGTGATCCATTAGTGAGTGTTCCTTGTGTTTGTGAATTGAATGCTTTGATTGTGTGGTTATTGTTTGACTGTTAAATGTATTTCAAAGATTACTTTACTATTGATAGGCGAGTGTGTACTTTACCGTACTCAACTTAAGTGAATATGAATTTTCAACAATTACATGATTGAATGTTACTTGTGCATGAATGTAAGTCATTGGCTGAATTGGACCCTTACCTTTCATCACTAGCCTATTCGAGCCAGAAGCGGATTCAGTCAAGTAGGTTGGTAATTCTAGGCCATTGTTTGGTATACTCGAGTATGATCATGAAATTTAGTGGAGTACTGGCCAGTGAATAAAATGCAATGAATGAATGACTAAATGACTAATTGAATGACTGAATGAAATGATCAATATCGAAGGTTTTGTTTTCAAATGTATTTTCAAATATCGGAAGTTATAAGGGAGAAATGGACGGAGACTGAATGACTGAATGATTGAATGAATGAATGGCTTCAAGTGAACTCGTATCTTTTAAATGATTGAATGATTACTTCTTGAATGTCTTGAGATTGTTTACTACTGTGCAAAGTGTGTGAAATTGTTAAATGCAATATTTTTGTACTTTGACTGGTGTTTTGCTTGGATGCTTGTTTGGGAAACCTCACTGGACAATAACTCACCCCTCCCCCCCTTAGATTTGTTTTCCTTGCAAGAGTGGAGGTTCGGTGCGGATAAGGTTGAACTAGTGTGTAATGATCCTCTTTCACATGTACTTTTAGTTTGTAATTAAGTTTGAATTTTGATTGAATTGTAGAAGTCAAATGTTATTTTGGAGGTTTGAACGGATATCTTGAGAATTTATTGTAGTAAATTTAATGAGTCTTGGCGAGAGTTGGACAAGTAGTCTGTCAAACCCTAGGATACGCCTTAGGAAGAGGTGAGATTGTCACAATATCAAGGTTAAATGTATATCTGTGATCCAAGTTGGAGAGGTGAAGTCCAATCTTTGACCCAATTCAAGGGGGGTTAAACTTCACTCGTGTTATAGGTTGCCTTGCATGGTTAAGTAACTGGTTTTTGGTGTGTTTAATTAGGTATTTATAAATAAGGTCTAATTATCGAAAATTTGAAGGGTGATAGTATAAACTTTGGGACAATTTTAGAAACTTCCCCTAAGATTTCGGACAATTTCACTGAGCTCCCTTGAAATTTGAAAAATTACACCTACCTCCCTTAATTTGATAGTTTTAGTAACAAAACCTTAAAATAATATTGACTTGGTCAAATTTTTAAATGAATATCCAAAAATGCCCTTATGTAATGAGTTTTAATTTACTTTCCTATACAATTACAAGATTATCTAGTATATTATAAAGAAAGATGCCAAATTTTTCATGACCATACATACTATTTAATAAACAACTATAATAATAATTTTATTACTATGATAGGATACTTTAAATGGTATTTTATTCCGAATTTAGATTTATAAGATGGAAAAGGCAACGTTGAAATAATATATTTTAGAGTTTATGAATTTTTCGAATAGTGGGATTATCATAATTTAGTAGTGGTTTTGGGCAATTTCTTTTTGATTTATTATTAATTTTAATACTAAAAAATAGAAAACAAAGATTCGCAAAAACATTGGATTACATATAAAATTAACCCATCAAAAAAATCACCAGTTCGACATTTGGTTGCAATAGAAATTAAAAGTAATAGTGGTAATTCTACAGTTTTATTAGCAAAGGCTAAAAAAAAAAAGGAATAAGGAGGAAAAAGAATGAAAAAAATAATTTTAAAAGTCATTTTAAGTATAAGCATACCAACAAGGAAATTTCATTAAAATATTTAGGGTAATATTGTCATTTTAAATGACAAGGGAGGTATGTGTAATTTTTAAAATCTTGAGAGAGCTAAATGAAATTACCAAAAAGCTCAAGGGAGGTTTCTAAAATTATTCCATAAACTTTTGTAGTCATTGAAATATTGTTTTTGATTTCACGTCTTGATCCAACTAGTTAATAATTTGGTTACTTATTGGGTTCTTGAGCTCACCCCATGCTATTGTTATTTTTTCCCCAGATAGTTAAGAATTGAATGAAACTGCGCAATTAGATGCTAGATCTCATTGAAGTACTTTAGTATGAACTTCTAGTAATGTTAAGTAATGAATTATTTGAATTTGTGATTTAGATGTAACGTCCTTTGTTTGGCAACCTCTTGTAACTTGGTTATTAGGTTATGGATTTGCTTAAGGTGTATTTTTTGGTCATAATTAGATTTGCTAGCCAGTCCCAAGATGTTTTGGAAATAAAATCAGGGTATGAGAAACCATTTGGTTCTTAATAAAGTAAAATAAAAGTAAAGGACAAAAAAGTGTGCCTAAAACGGGACTTGGCAAATGCAATGGTTTAATTTCTATTTTGTCTAGTTTTAAAGCCTACAAAATGAGTTCATTTAATTCCTAAAATAAGTGCGTGCATTTAATTAACATAAAAGGCAATTAAACAGTTATGCATGAAAAACGCACACACACACACATAGATAAATGAAAACAAAATGCTAATGTCGAAGCCTCCACCGAAAATTTTGCACTCTGCGCATACATGATCACATTTTGTAAAATTAAATGGAAAATAAATAAAAAAGGGAAAAAATAACAAAAATAGGATCCTATGCTCCCTCATTATGCTCACATGATGCTAAACGGATTAAAAAAAATAGTTAAAACTAATTAGGATAGCATACCTATCAAAATTATATCTTACGCTAAAATAAGCTAAAATGAGCTAGTTAAGATCTTGATTAAACTAAACTTCCACTTTTAACACAAAATATCTAACTGAAAACACGTATAATTAAAGCTGTGGGGCCGAATCTGGAAACTAAAGAAAACTAGAAATGGAAAAGAGCAAATGGCTTTAAATATCACTAAACTATTTAGTTTGAACACTTTTGGTCGGTAAACTTTTTGTTATTTTGACTCACCCATCAATAATTGAGTTTGGGCATGCACCAAATTTAGTGGGGTCGAGATGGGTGAACAATGAAACCCATTAACTAGTGGGTATAAAGTGGGTAGATTTGGGTCAGTCATTTTGACCTAATTAAGTTAGATTTAAGTGCGTAAATTTAAATCATTACCAATCCAATTCTTCCTTTCCGTATAGGTCTAACGAAATCTTTGAGTAATAATTGGTTGCTTACATTAATACCTATATGATTTATAGAATCTTGTAAAAGCAACAACAGTTAAACTCGCTATGATCACCATTTTTTGTTCTTCTATGCAATTCATTTTTATTCAGGTAAAATTTCATTTACTAATTTGGTATCTTTTTATTGTTTGTATTACAATGATATATTATATTGCTGCTAAACAAAATGTGATAAAAAATTTAAGCGATTTTTTTTTGCGTGGGTCATAAATTGATAATTGAGTGGTCCACTCCCATTTAAGACCATAGTTACATACGACTCCTTGATTTTGAACTGTTAATAACTTAATATGAGTTAACCTAATCATAACAAGTTTAAACCCATATGAGTCATTTGTTTTGACAACTCTACCTTATCCTAGATCTTCCTTCCCCAACCCTACAACTACAATCCTATTTTTCCAATCTTTTCATTGTTCACGATTCGTTTCCTTAGTTGTCAAGTGTTTTTTGTCAAATAAAAAGCTAGAATTACAGTTCTCAAGAAAATAAGATTTGGGTATAAATTTCATGAAATTCTGCCATTTTTGGTGCTTCTCAAAATTAACCATTAAAGGATAGTTTTCTAATCAAATAGATGGTCTAAAATATTTTTTTGGTATTACTATGATCTAATATATTTTTTACAACCATCTATCAAAGGATAGATATTTAATCAAATATTTGGTCTAAAATCTTTTGTAAACAATTCTAAAGGCAACTATCTAAATACCCCTATGTTGATTTAAATTAATATATTAATTTTTTTAAAATGCATTTTTTGATGTACATATGTTGTATGAAAAATTATCTAGACGTTTGTAAAATATCAATATAGAATTTATTTTAAGTGCAAATAAAATATCTAAACTATAATTTATATAGTCCAAATTTAACGTCAGAATATAAAATGCAACATTGAAAATGTAAAATATTTGAAAAGAAACCTATTGAATGAAGCAACATTAAAAATATGAAACTTAGCCAAAAAAAAAAAAAAAACTACTCGTGCCCTAAGCTCACCAAATACCAAAAAAAAAAAAATGATGAAGCCAACAAATTTCTTTAATTATCTTATAATAGTGTTATCGGCTGCTATTGGTCACCATTAAAATATATATATGAAATTTCAAATTCTATTGAAATTTGAATTATAATATAAATACATTCAATGTGCCAAGAGGTTTTTTTAAGGAGAAAAATTATGTTTACACACTCAAATTAAAATTACCGAAAAGAAGGTTTAGAATATTATTGTTTTTATATTGATTTGAATGTTTATTTTAATTTTTTCTAATCTATGCCTTTATTTCTAGCATTGCCAAAATAAATAGTTTTGAATATTTTTATTTCCCTTTCAGTTATATATGTTCATTTATATCTTTTTTGAATCATAGTCATTTATAGGTTTCTATGTTTTCACTTTAAGGTGGTATGATTTCTTTTAATTGGTCAACTTTAGGAAATATTGCTATTTGATTGCTTCAATATGGTAAGTATATAATTGCACTCCTTTCACTGTTCATGAATCCTTTCCTCACTTGTCAATTGTTTTTGGTTGAATAAAACTAGAATTGCAGTTCTCATGAAAAATAAAGATTTGGGTGTAAATATCGTGAAATCCTACCATTTTTGGTGTTTTTCATAAACAACCATCAAAGGATCGTTTTTGATCAAATATAGAGTATCAAATATTTTTTTTAAAATTTTTATTACAATGATATACTATATTTTTCACAACCATCTATCAAAGGATAGTTATTTAATCAAATATTTGGTCTAAAAAATTTTCTAAAACAGTCCTGAAGGCAACCGTCTAAATACAGCTCTATTGATTTAAATTCATCTATTAATTTTTTAAAATGCACTTTTTGATGATGTAAAATTGTTGTATAAAATTTACCCAGATGCTTGCACACTATCAATATGGAATTTATTATAAGGGCAAATGAAATGTCTGAATTATAGTTTATATATATACTACATATTTAATGTCAGAGTATAAAGACCAACATTAAAAATATTAAATATTTGAAAAGGAAAATATTAAATAAAGTCCAACATTAAAAATATAAACTTAGAAAAGAACAAACTTACTAAAGTGCCCTAAGCTCACTAAATACCAAAAAAAAAAAGAAGAAGCAAACAAATTTCTTAATTAGCATATAGTAGTGTTACTAGCTGCCATTGTTCATCGTCAAAATATATGTATGAAAATTCAAATTCTATTGAAATTTGAATTATAATAACACATTCCATGAGTCAAGAAGTTTTTTGAAGGAGGAAAAATATATTTACATACTTGAATCAAAATTACTGAATAGAAGATTTGGAATATTATTGTTTCCATGTTGATGTGATTGTTTGTTTTACTTTTCCTAATCTATGACATTGCCTTTATTTTTAGTTTTGCCAAAATAAATAATTTGGATTATTGTCCTTTCCCTTTTAGTTACGGTCATTTATTATTTTTTGAATTACAGTTATTTGTAAGTTTGGTAAGTTTTTAATTTAAGGTGGTATGTTAGAATTTTTTTTAATTAGTTAGCTTTAGGAAATACTGCTATTTGATAGCTTGAACATGGTAAGTATATAATCAATGTGGGTTGAATGCCTTACCAAATTATGAGGCTATAGAAGTCCCCTTTTTAACTTTTTAGTAAACTCATTGGTAACCCCGTCTTGGCATATTTTCTACCACCTATTACCATATTGAATTCTCTATCTTTACTAATTTCTGTATTAAAAGACCTTCAGTTTTTCCATAACTAACTTCTAATATAACAAGGAATTCTGATTCCTAGGATCCTCTCACTTCATCTTTAAGCAATTCTAATCTAACTTGTATTCACTTTCATCTAATTTCTTGCAACCTACTACCTAAGTGGTTGGTTTTACCACCTAATGGCCGGTTTATTATTTATTGCTTTTGCTATATGGCCAATTGTACTGCCTAACCAACTTCTAACTTTTATGGCTAGTTGTACCACCTAAGCTAACATCTTTCATTGTTGATTTTACCGCCTAATTAACTTTCTTCATTTTTACCTTCTTAAAACTTTGATTGTCTAGATAATAAAACAAGTGATTAAAATTAAGTGATTGCCAATTTCTAAGTCCTTGTGGGATTGACACCTATTATTCCTATACTCAATCAACAAATCGTGCACTTGCGAAAATAGGATAATAAGGTTTTAAAATTTGTGGTGTAGGAAAATGCCATACCATATCACATATACTTGTATAATAAAATCATGTTCAATTCCCTATATCGAAGTTTATTGAGTTGGTTATTCCCACGTTCTGCTAAGTGGATGTCCCATATTTTTGCCATGCGTACATATTTCCCTAATTTATTTGGTTGGATTTAAATTATTTTATTTTTGTTAACAACAACTAATCCTATACTATTCCATGTTTAGGCGTAGTATTTCTATTAACAATGATTAATCATTTACCCAGTTGGGGGTAAGGGAGGAAAGATTGTAAGTTGTAGACCCTGGGTTTAAGACCTCCCACTTACCCTCAAAAAAATAAAAAAAAATCCCATTTTGCTATCCATAATTTTCGTTCTTTCTTTTTTAAATGTCCCTCCACTCTCCACTTTGCCATCCTTAATTTTTGTTCTTAATTATATGTATCACATATATTTGTATAATAAAATGATGTTCAATTCCCTATATCGTAGGTTATTGAGTTAGTTGTTCCCATGTTCTGCTAAGTGGATGTCCCATATTTCTGTCATATGTACATATTGCCCTAATTTATTTGGTTAGATTTAAATTATTTTTATTTTTTGTTAACAACAGCTAATCCTAAACTGTTCCATGTTTTAGGTGTAATATTTCTATTAACAATGATTAATCACTTACCTTGTTGGGGTAAGAGGTAAGGAAAGGGTAAGGAGGGAAAGATTATAAGTTGGAGACCATGGGTTAAAAACCTCCCACTTAACCTCAAAAAAAGAAAAAAAATCCCACTTTGCTATCCTTAATTTTCATTCTTTTTTTTAAATGTCCCTCCACTCTCCACAATCTTTTCACCCATAACTGTAGACTCAAGATTCGAACTTTGAACCTAACAGTGGGAAGAATTCAAAGAGCTCTTCCCTGGCTACTGGTCTTACTTTACATTCTTATTGTGTTTAATTTTGGTCATATTTTAGAAAGTTTACTAAGTTTGTTAACTATAATTAGGGGTGGACAAAAAAACCTGTCGACCCGAAAATCTGAGCAATCCGATCCGCCCCGCACCGAAAATTAGGATATCCGATCCGATTTCTATCAGCGGAGTAGATGAGGGTCGGGTACCCGTAAAATTCGGATACGGATATGGGTTACAAAAATAAAAACCCGCGGGTACCCGACTCGGGGGTATATTATATAAATATTAAAAAATATAGGGATAATTTTATAATTTCCTTAAATTATTAACCCTAAAGACCTAAATTTTACCGACGTTCAGTTTTTCACTTTCCAAGTTTCTCTCTATCTTCAGTCTTCAGCCGAATATCTCCTCTTCTTCTCTTCAATTTTCACCACAACAATTCCAAATTTCTCTTCAATTTTCACCACTTCGTCTACAAATACACGATTGTCTTAGAATCATGAGAGATTCACAACCCATTTCTGATTTGTTGGTGCTCCTCAAAGCAAGCCTCGAGCAGAAGCTGCAGAACGCCGGAACGTCAATGCAAACTCTCAACCTCGTAAGTGAACCCTAGTATTTTCAGTGAATCTGTGATGCCTACTGCCCAGATTCTTGATAGGAGATATGGATTTTTTAATGGATTAAATCAGAAAAATAAGGATGGGGGAGGGAATAGCATCTTTGCTAGGTGATAGAAAGGTGGAGTTGGAAAGTACAGAACTCGTACTTATTGACTTTGCTGATGTTTCTTAAATAATTAAAGTTTACTTGTGTGTACTTCTGTAGTTATTCGCATTAGCATGTAGCATCTCTTTTAGCCTATGATTTCTTGAATTTTAGTAGGCTTGTGAAAGTTGTTAGGTTGGGGGAATTTGTTTCTAGAACCAAGAGTTGCTGAAATTGATTTGGTTGGCACTTCCTTTTCTGTTTTCTGTTTATGTGGAAGCTGAATTTGGCACTTATCCTCTATGTTTTCTTATTCTGGTTTAGTAATTAATTGGAAAGTGATATTTGTTGTGGTTGAAAAATGGATATTAGTAAACATGAATTATAAGGGCGGGTACCCGATGACCCGCCTCTTTTTTTCGGGTTCCCGATCCTTGGGTATCCGTAGATAAGTGGAGCGGATTAGGGTAAAAAAAATAGTGATCCGATAGGTTAGGGTCGGGTCAGTCAAATCACATTTGGGGCGGGTACCCGACCCGTGCCCACCCCTAACTATAATCAATCACCACTTTGTTATTCTTAATTTTTGTACTTATATAAAGTAAGAAAGTTATATATACATATATTTATTTATTTATTTATTTATGCTCACAAACAATCACATTTCCCGCTCTAAATATTTCCATTGTGGACTTGCTATTAGCATATCAATCAACCTACCATAAATGAAAAAGAACAATTAAATCATATAAATTACTTCACTCATATCCATGACAAGTCACTGGTTCACTCATTGATAATTAAATCTAGGGATTTTCTAACCGAGTGCCCATTATCCACTCATTAATATAGATAAGAAACAATCTGCTTAATTATTTCATATTTTGGAAAGCTACTTTTAAGTATTCAAATGCTAAATGACATACGTAACCTTTTTCCTAAAAATAAATATCACAAATCTTGTGCTAACACTTATCTTTCTCCCGTTGAAATAATGAATTCACCATGGCACCAAAAGTGATGCTTTTAAGCCTAAAAAATGGAATCAAGATGCATAAAACCCATATTTAACTCATGTTTAGAACTACAAAAGTTTTAACTCATGTTAAAAATCTTCAATGCTTTGAGAAAATATATTAAAGATAAAACAAATGTAAAATCCAAGAAAGACATTATCATTTTAGTTGAAAAATATTCATGTATTGGAAGTCGACTCATTTTATGTTTTAGACATATTTTCACATTAAAATCATTAATTTAGTTTTGACAAGTGATGTAAAATGTCACAAGAACTATGTTAAATTCATTTATCAAATAAAAGAAAAAGAAAACCTAGTAAACCATTCACTTAAAGTTTTCATTTATTTCGTACGACTTTGTTTAAAATTAACCTAGAGAGTACTTGCGTGTTTTGTCAATGTTTTTTGAATTTATTTTTTTCTATATTTTCTTTTTTTTTACAAGTCTTAAAAAATTTGTTATTCTATGTCTTCTTCCAAAATAGATTGCATTTTTTCCTTTCAATTTGTCATTTTGTTGAGGATAAAAATTTTCAAGTTCATAATTGTTTTTCTTGTTTTAGCCATAAAAGTCCTGATTTGGTTTGGTTTAGAATTTAGGAACCTACTATCTCTTTGTAATAAAAAAGAAATAAAAGTATAAAAATATGTTACTTTAACTACCTTGACATATTATGCATCTTTTAGATCCATAGAAGGAAAAAGCACAAAGTTGGCCACACTTGTGTGCTTAGTTTTATAAGAGTAAATTATTATATTTCTAAATTTATGTTGCAGAAAAAAAGACAACTAAACACAAAAGAAAAGAATAAAAAGAGATGAAATTGAAGCACAAATAGTCCAACTTTCACCTACCTTTATTGGTTTATTTGAAATAGTCATTTTCACCATGTGCAAAATTCTTACCTCGCCAGAAGTTCTCCAAAACTAATGACATTACCTCTTAAATGCTAAAATTTGTCAATTATGGTAATTTTATCCATATCAACGAGAACCCATTTGTAACGCCCCCACTTCTCCCGAAGCCGAACCAAAGGGTATTCACGGGACGCCTGCCCAACTCTTGTCAGGACTCGGTACAATCCACAATTCAAAACTCGAAATATTTCAAATAACTTCAATACATAATTAAAATACTCTAAAATATTTCACACTTACTATTATTTAGCTTTCAAGCTTAAGTACAATCCAACGGAATATGTACTATAACCATCCGCTATAATACAACTTAAAATTTTCAAAAGAAAGCTATCTAGTACTATTCACGAGCATTTTTGGTCTCGAACCCTGTTAAAGAGAACAAAAACGTGGGATGAGCTACACAACCCAGTGAGGTTTCAAGACACTCTAGCAGTTCTAATAAATCAAGTAATTGAGCATACCATATGTATGGTTTGGGGTTGCACGTTGGCTCATGAACATGAGACAATTATCATTATACGAGTACTTTGACCATATCACAGGTATGGCATATTAACATGAGACAATTATCATGGTACGAGTAATTTGAGCATGTCACAGGTATGAGTCAAGATTTGCATGTTGGCACATTTGCACGAAATAGTTATCTCTATGCAAAATAAACACACATTGAAGGATACGGTGTTCAAGTGGAACCATGTCGGTCATCTGCACCTTATAACTTCCGGATCCCCTCGATTTGTCTGGCCATCACCTTATCCCTCCAGTGGTAGTACTCGAGTATACCGAAACGGTGGTCCAGGGTTCCAACCTACCCGACCGAGCCCAGTCCTGGCACGAATAGGTTAGTAACCAAGGGTAGGCCCCAATTCAACTTAAAACTTACAACATGCACAAGTAATCAAGTAAACCGATGAACGGTAAAAATTTATCATTTTAGTAGGTCGAGTGAGATAAAGTACACACTCGCGTTAAAATGGTGGACAATTTCATATGAACATATAATTTACGGTAAATCAAGTAGTCAAGTAATCACGTAAGCAGGTAATCAAGTAAATTGATAAACGGTAAGTAATTACGGTTAACGGTAAGTTGTCACGGTTAATTGATAGGCATATTAAATAAATATGCCCTTCAAGGATTTCATGTCGAGTAATTCAAGTAGTCATGTAAATATGCTCTTCAAGCATTTCATATCGAGTAGTTCAAGTAGTCACGTAAATATGCTCTTCAAGCATTTCATATCGAGTAGTTCAAGTAGTCACGTAAATATGCACGTAAATATGCTCTTCAAGTATTTCATATCGAGTAGTTCAAGCAGTCACGTAAATATGCTCTTCAAGCATTTCATATCGAGTAACTCAAGTAGTCACGTAAATATGCTCTTCAAACATTTCATATCTAGTAATTCAAGTATACCTTACTTAGATATGCATGAGTGTGGTAAATACTTAACATGTAGCACTTAACACTTAATGACTATGGGATAAGCATGTCATAGACTTATTCAAATTACGTACTCCTATATGAAACACTCACCTATTCAGAACAAGTGAGTAAGTATGCAAACAAGTGTTTAGGCGTCCACTTCGAGTTCCTCTTGAAGGTCTCCTTGGGCGCCTGAGCAAATAACCATCAATTATTATACACTATCACTTAGAATCCCTACTTATCAAAGAAGGTTGTACTAGTATACAATCTAAGGAGAATTCATGAATTGAACCTTAATTACCTATAATCGAGACTAGAAAGTGGGTTTTAAAAACACAAGAGAAATCTGATTTTCACCTTTGAAATCAAGTCTAAAATGGTCTAGCAATATGGAGAGTTCAAAACCCTCAATTTCCTTTAAGTTCGGAAATTTCAGATTCGGCAAGTAAATTTTGAAAAATCAAATCTCACTCTGTATGAGTCCAAAATTGGAAAACTTGGTACCGTTGGAAACTACTTCCAAAGTATGAAAAGTTTTTAAAAGACACTTTTTCATGATTCCAAACGGAAGGTATTCAAAATTTGTCTCAAAGTTGCTGTTTTGGCTTGCAAGACAGTTTTGGGGTTGGTTTTCGGCAAAGTTTGGAAATTCGGAAAAATTCACACGATGTGAACCAGCCTCTGAAATTTGGAACTCAATTAGAGTCATAAAGAAAGTTTAAAACACAACAAGCGGAACAAGAATCGGAGTTTTGAGCACCAAGATATAGTAGCTCAAAGTTGCTGAAAAATCAAAACTTTTAGGCAATTTTCAGGTTCAAATCACAAACTTTGGGACTTTGGTTAAGCATTGAAATGGACTCAGAATGGCACCCAAATTTAACAGTATTATACTACCATATAAGGGCTATTCTTCTACAAAATTTCATAGGAAAATTCATTCGAAAAGTTGGTTAACAAAACCATCAAAGTTTCTAAATCTCCAAGGCAAAGCTGCCTTGCACCATTAGTTTTCTTTTTCTCAAACCTTTGGCCAATAAAATGCTTAAAACATGTCTCATTTATGCTAAACAGATCTAATAAGGATCCAAGATACATTTGGTAGGTGATTTAAACCAAAAATTTCGAAGAGCAAGTCTCAAATCAAAATTGGTTACAAATCTGTCCAACATGAGGGTTTTCTCCCACAAAGTCAGTTTCAAATTCTAGTCAAAAATCACTCAATTCAATTCCGAATTGAGCGTGGTTGGTGGCATTGAAAACTAGATTCATAAGATTACAATTTCTTAGAAGAAATCATTTTCAAAATTTGTCCACAACTAGCTCACATTTGAGCATCAATTCGCTGCTCAAAACAGAGCTCCCAGTGTAGACATGAAACAGGACAGTCATGTTTAAACTATTGGTATGGACAACTCAGGTAGAACCAGAATGTACATTTTATACTGTTGGAAAGCTGGGAATATCTAGTTTCCAATGCCATAAACGGTACTCAATTTTGATAGCGGAGTAAAAAGTTATAGCCAAAACAAGAACACTGCCAGAGCAGTAAAGGAAACAATTTCCAGTTTTGCTGATTTCCGAAAACACATCATTTGGCCAACCAAATCACGTTATTTTTTGATGAAACTTTCTACACAACACACACAACATATATACATCATAAAAAAGTCAATTAAACCACTGAAAAGTGCTCAAAAGCACACGAAAATGACAGGGGCAGTTTCAAAATATTTTTGCTCATCACCTCCTTTGAGTTTCCTTTCACCAGTACAACTTATTTTCACTAATTTAAGCACTAAACCGATATTAATAACATCAAAACTCATGAAATCAATCCTCAAGTCATTGTGGGAGTTCATAGAGCCCACACACCAAAATCCAACAATCTAAAGCTACCCACATGAAATTATGAACTTATAAGTGCTAGATAACTTCCATAAACAAAGGTTTAACAGGTTGATCGTTGTTTACCTCCTTGGATGATTTGAGCAGAAAATTTCGGTCACTCTAAACCCAAGAAAAACCGTGAAATGAAGCTCTCCTCCAAGCTCAAGTGAATCTCCAAGTTGTTTGCTAGTTGTAGTTAAATTTTGGAGTGATTTGGGTGAGAAATGAGGAAGTTGTTGAAGAAGAATTTTGGTTGTCTTCTTCCTTGGAGTGATGCACGGCTGGTAGAGAAGAAAAGAAAGGTTGTTGCAGCTGCAAAAACTTCTTGAGGAAGCTTAAGATTGTGTGGCTAAGAATACTCTAAAAGTCAACCAAAACTAGTGCGCGTACGCGCGCGTTTCCACTCGGGTTTGTTTCACTTGTGGACTAAATCTCTAATGCACTTCCTTAAACCTTATAATTATTCACTCTTAATAGTCTAGAAATAAAGGTCTTAAGTCCCTCAATTAAACTGCGCGTGTGAAAACGCGTATTTCTGATTTGTGCGCGATAAAGTGGAATTTCCAAGAAATTCTTATAACGATTGTACTACTAACTAATACTTGAGTATTTAAACATAAAAAATACCTATTTTAAAACTAATGTATAAGTCTCCAATTTTCTAAACTCACTATATTCTCAAATCGATCACTGTCTCCAAATGCGTATTCACTTTTTTTTTTCTCTAAACGAGTTTCCAAAAATTAATTTTCGTAACAAGTCATTTTAAAAATACATATAAGCCATAATTCCATGTAATTCGGTCTAAAAAGGTTGGAATAAAATATTTAGAGAGAACGGATAAGTAAATAATTAATTGAACCAGTAAAATAAAATAAAATAAGAAAATTTCGGGTCCTCACAACCTCCCCTCCTTAAAAGAATTTCATCCTCGAAATTCACACTTACGATAATATCATACCCCTTATTTGCCAGGTCCACTAGATCTACCAAAATTCACAGGTTCTATAATATTCACTAACAATTAAGTACTGATTTCTTCATAGGACTCCTACCCTTCAAACTATATGGCAACAATCACACTTTACTTGTACCACTTACGAAAATAGGGTTTTCACAAGAATAGTCAACTCCAGGGTTAATTAAAGGTCTAGTTAAATGATTCTATCTAATGGTTCGAAACTCGAATAGGAAGATATATTTTCAATAGAAAACTAACTTTACCAAAATTTTCGACTCAATTTGTCCAAAAATCATTTACTGGCATTCGATCTCCAAAATTAACAATTTTAGAAATAATCGGATTTCTTTGGTCCCAAATGACCACTCAAATTTTTTATTCAAATCAAGTCAATCATAATATGCGAGACAAAAATGAGGGTTTTTTTTCGATGTATTTCGGATATGTATGTGGCAAAATACGATTCACAATTTCAAAATTAGAGCTAAAAGATACAAACCTTTCTTCATGGTCCGAAACTAAGTTTTCTTAGTAAGAAACTTCAGGTAATGTTTAAGTTTTCTTAATAAGAAATTTCAGGTAATGTTTTTGCCACCGTCATTAATACATATTTCAAATTTCTCAAATATATTTAAGAAGATTAATCATGCGACTCAATGCATGGGTATTAAAGAGCGTAACAATGAAATAACATATAACTGAAGGATGTTTAAAAAATTTCATCAATGTTTCGAGTTAAGAATTGCGTTTGAATAAACATATATTCTAGAAAGCGCTTTTAAGAGAGAAAGTGTTTTTTTTTTAAGTACAGTAGATAAGTAATGAGTTTAAGTCATTTCACAAATAACCAATGAAATACTTCGAAAGTTCAAACATTCATAAAAGATTGAAACATATCCACAGGACCAACCACAAGATATGGTAGAACAATTATTAAAATTACACAGGAGAGAACCTCTCTAGGTACCCAACTAGATCAATCTTTTATATCACTGGTAGGTCTAAACTTCTCGTTCATTTTCGATTCATATCTATCACTAAGATCCCATTGGTTTACATAAGTGTGATAGCCCCACCTCACCCTAAAGCTTGGGAGAACCCGAGAGTATCGGCGGACCGCCTGCCCAACTCTCGCCAGGACTACGGAGTCGATTCACACAAACCCAATATAGTACGCGTGATAGGACCCAAAGAAAACGAACAATCGGAAACTACTAAGATGAGAACATGCTTACCAAACCATAAAATCATAGTCTCAATGGAATACATTTAATAGACAAGGTTAAACACTTATACATATATTTACATTGGAGTCTTGAACAAATTAACATACAGTGCAATCCAAGGTATTCACACAACACAAAATACAATTAGGGTTTCGTTTTCAAAAGAGTTTAACAACATGACATATATACTAGCTTGACCCTTTTCTTCCAAAATCGTGATTTTCAAGTTTGTCCCCTGTAAGGAAAACAAAGGTAACAGAAAGGGGTGAACTTACGCTCAATGAGGTACCAAACATATAGGGGTAAAATCATGGCCTTTCACGTTTAACCAATTAGATACATATACCAGATATAAAGGAAAGCAGTTAGACGCAGTGATTCAAAGGAAACGGATACAAGTGGCTCTCAGGAACCAGATTTTCATTTGCAGTACTTGATCCGAACCCGTTGACTCTCCGTCAACGTAAATAGAACTAATATATCTGTAGATCCCACTTTACACCAATTTCCGTCCACCAAACATACCCCTATCGGGTCCGAACATCTCAACAGAAATAGAAGTGGTAATACTCGAGTATACCGGAATCAAGAGTCTCAATACCCAAAAATTCTCAGAAATAGATTACCGTGGTTCCTTATCTAATTGACCAGACCCTTGCCGGCTCGACTCGAGTACTAGTCACAGGTGTTGAGTTCAGAGGTCACAGAAAGGTCGTTGGATACCAGCCTCCAAACGACGTCCGGACAGACTCAGATACAGATAACAGATTATACACAGTAAATAGGCATACAGACAGCTAAGAGAACGAGTGTGACAAATTACACCCTCGTCTCAAACAGAATAAACAGATGATACAGTCATTCAAATCATAGATTGCAGGTGCAGAAACTAAGTTAAGCAACAAATGAGGGGAGTGGTACACTCACCGGTTCCAGTACAGATACTTTAAAATTTTTTTACCCAAAGTGGCTTTAATCGCCAAGAAACCCTAAAATAATCAATATAAAACAATTATGGTTCGCATATCCACAAATCCAGTAAATGGAATGCATAAATGAGACCCGACTACATGTCGTACGCCTTTCCAGGTTAAGTACTAGTACAGAAGAATAAAAATATGACTTTTGAGTAAAAAGATAACAGTTGGTCCTAGGGTTACAAACAATCCTCAAAACCCTTCATTTTTACTAAGATCAACTCAACTTGAAGGAATCGCGTAGCTCTAAAATTTTGGGCAGCATGCCCTCTGTATTTTGCTATATTCCAGCCATTTATGGCTTCATTATTTTTCCTCAAGTCAGTCCAATTGAACACATAAGAAATCTCAATGCAATAGCCCTTCAACTAGGCTCAAGTTCATCCAAATACAAAGCAAGTCTAAGAATGCAACTAGAAATCAAGTTTTAAGGACAAAAGCTAAATAGCAGGTTTGATGTCTCTTAATGGAACACACACAACTGAAGCTACGCTTATCGGATTAGGGTGTAATTTATACCGTTTCGAAACTAAGGTAAAGGCCTACAACTTTGATGAAAACCACTTAGTCCAGTTCGTAGTATATCTAGGTCAAAATTTCAAATTACAGAACCAGAATCTCACATTCGGGCTAGTTAACCGCACTATGCATAAACGACAATAACTCAGGCTACCGAAGTCTGATTAAGACGTTTTTAGGGCCGTTGGAAAGCTAAGACATAGAAATACAACTTCTATATTTTGACCAAATGCTAATTCAGTATGTATCAAGGTGAAAATACACGATCAGATTGATGAAATGTCAAAATTGTCCATTGGACTAAACCTATGGTAGTCAGGGATATTTTTGTCTTTTCACGTGTTACAGTGCTCGTATTGAGCTGAAATTTTATAGTCAGTTATAAAACATCATCCTCTATAACTTTCATGTTTTATGCTAAGCCTAATTCGGCCTTCCGCATGGTCAACCAGAACCGGGCAGAATAGAGGAGGTGAAAAACTGAAATCTGGAATTTGGGGTTTCAAAGGAAAATCTCTTCATTTCTTGCTTAAATCACTACCACAACCTCTTATACAAGCTTACATATACCATATACCATCCAAAAAATAGGAATTTCAAGTGAACCATTCAAATCCTAACTCAAAAGTCATCACTACAATCATCCAAAATCACATAAATTAAGCATCACAAGCAAAATTACAAGTTACTACTCAACTTAGACAAGACTAAGGGAAATAAATGTGATGGTCAGCCCATACCTCTCAAAGATGCTTATAAGAGTTATCCACCACCTCTTCTTGTAATTCTTTTGCACACCAAGCTTTCCAAGTGCTCAAAGAAGGATTTAATCAGTTTAGAATCTTGTTTTCTCACTCAAATGGATCAAGCTCAAGATGAAGTGGAGTTCTTTCTCTTGCTCTCTCTCTCTCCCTCATGCTCACGATTTTCAACTGGAAAAATGGAGAAGATTGGAGGCTAAGAAAGGTTATAAGACTTGGTCTTGGTTTGGGTCAAAGGTGCTTGGATAGCCTCCACTTGTCACCACCAAATTCTATCTCAATTTTTTCTTTTCCTTGTGTTTTTTGGTCAATAATTTCGGCTAATCTAAGCTGAGGATGAGGGGGATATTTTACAATAATATCAAGGATATTTTATGGTAGGAAAGTGGTAGTCAAGCGGGGTGTTTAATCGGTAGTGAACGGTACCCGTCGATTCAACCCGTTTTTCCTTAAATCGCGTATTCTAGGGTTTTAACTTATAATTCACTAACTTATTATTACCACTTCTAATCACACACTTAATATCATCTAAAACTCACTCTTAATCACCATATTTTATCCACACTCCGTACCAAATAGTCACACCATGGATAGGCGTAAAAACCCTAATTCGCACTAATTTGAAAATGAAAAGGAAAAATCCATAATTCTATATTCATTTGCACTTATTGTGGGGTGATTGGGTAGTAGGGACATTATAAAGTAATAATTTCTAACCAAAAGGAATTTTAAGAAAAATGTGCAGGATTTTACAATTCCATTAAAAGTAGGGTATCGATTAAAACATGAGAGATTTAAGAAAATCGATTAGTCACAAGTAACTAGGGTTTTTTTTTCTTTTTAGTATTTAGCGTTTCTAGTCTTTAATCAAAACAATGTCTTAAAAGAAAATAAACTAAAGAAATCGTAATATCCTCTTTGAAACTAAACAACAATAGTATCCTAAAAGTTGGGGTATCACAATTTCCCCTTCTTAAAAGAATGTCGTCCTCGACATTCCAACGGGTACTAATCCAGTCAAAATAGTCCTCCAAAGTCAGTCAAGTACTAAAAATCACTCCAATCCCTTATATATGATTTTATCACTTAGTAAAGAGCCAATAGATAGCTAAACAAGTAACCAAATAGAACATGCAAAAGGGTTCGGTTCAAACAACTGGTCCTGAGTGAAAATAAAGTCTCAGATATTTGAAAAATTCAGAACATGGCTTAGCCTCAAGTCGAAAATTTCTCAGGTTGAAAATTTTACCCCTGGCGGTGCTGGACAACACAACAAGCTAGCACAACGGCTATATTTCACCAGTGAGTCTCAGTTCCAGAAGTTCATCCCTGATGGTGCTTGAAAACACAACATGCAATGTCTCACCAGAGAGGTTCAGTTCAACTGCTACAGAGGAGTAGTAACCGGTCTACAATCACACGAGTACGAATAAGTTCAAAAGCAAGGTCAAAACAGGGTTCAAACATATAAGTTCAAAAGCAGAGTCAATTACTTCAAATTCAAGGAGCACGGGTACGAATAAGAACTCACTCGACTAGCTTATACCCAGCAATTTACATTCTCAAACAGTCACCGAATTCAAGTCCACATATAGGTCATATTACTCATGCGTAAAGTCAAATCAGGTCCATTACGTGTACGAAAGAGCACACTCGCCAAAACAAGTTCAAGTCTCAAATGATCTCATCTTAGTCGGTCTCAGGCAGTTCAAGTATTGTAAATCCCTTTGATCAGTCCAATGACTAGATTAAATGTTAGAATCATCCACGCCTTAACCTTTGCTATCAAAACTCACCTCAAGTGCAATCAAGATACAGACCCTTATTCTAGCGCTTTTCACTATTTAGTACCCAAGTACAAGAATCCACAATAAGACAATTCATAACTCGAACCGGCCGGTCCCAAGAGTAAATCACCCATATTAGAGATTCCTACTTGACATACCTAACTATTGTCCCCAAAGTACCATGATAAAGGTTTAAACTTAGAACGTTTCATGATTCGTAACTTATGCTCAAAAGAGTCCTTAATCCTTTACACCTATTCATGAAATTAGGACCATAATACCACTTGGTCCAAAGCCACTCTGCGCAGAGACCACGCGAAAAGACTCTGATACCACCTGTGACAGCCCCACCTCACCTTAAAGCTTGGGAGAACCCGAGAGTATCGGCGGACCGCCTGCCCAACTCTCGCCAGGACTACGGAGTCGATTCACACAAACCCAATATAGTACGCGCGATAGGACCCAAAGAAAACCAACAATCGGAAACTACTAAGATGAGAACATGCTTACCAAACCATAAAATCATAGTTTCAACGGAATACATTTAATAGACAAAATTAAACACTTATACATATATTTATATTGGAGTCAAATTAACATACAGTGCAATCCAAGATATTCATACTACACAAAATACAATTAGGGCTTCGTTTTCGAAAGAGCTTAACAACATGACATATATACTAGCTTGACCCTTTTCTTCCAAAATCGTGATTTTCAAGTTTGTTCTCTGTAAGGAAAACAAAGGTAACAGAAAGGGGTGAGTTTACGCTCAATGAGGTACCAAACATATAGGGATAAAATCATGGCTTTTCATGTTTAACCAATCAGATACATATACCAGATATAAAGGAAAGCAGTTAGACGCAGTGATTCAAAGGGAAATGATACAAGTGGATCTCAGGAGCCAGATTTCCATTTGCAGTACTTGATCCGACCGTTGACTCTCCATCAACGTAAATAGAACCAACATATCCGTAGACCCCACTTTACACCAATTTTCGTCCACCAAACATACCCCTACCGGGCCTGAACACCTCAACAGAAACAGAAGTGGTAACACTTGAGTATACCGGAATCAAGAGTCTCAATACCCAAAAATTCCCAGAAACAGACTACCGTGGTTCGTTATCTAATCGACCAGGCCTTTGCCGGTCTGACTCGAGTAACTAGTCACAGGTGTTGAGTTCAGAGGTCACATAAAGGTCATTGGATACCAGCCTCCAAACGACGTCCGAACAGACTCAGATACAGATAACAGATTATACACAGTAAATAGGCATACAGACAGCCAAGAGAACGAGTGTGATAAAGTACACCCTCGTCTCAAACAGAATAAACAGATGATACAATCATTTAAATCATAGATTGTAGGTGCAGAAATCAAGTTAAGCAACAAATGAGGGGAGTTGTACACTTACCGGTTCCAGTACAGATACTTCAAAAGTTTTTTACCCAAAGTAATTTTAATCGCCAAGAAACCCTAAAATAATCAAGATAAAACAATTATAGTTCGCACATCCACAAATCCAGTAAATGGAATGCATAAATGAGACCCGACTACATGTCGTACGCCTTTTCAGGTTAAGTACTAGTACAGAAGAATAAAAATATGACTTTTGAGTAAAAAGACAATAGTTGGTCCTTAGGTTACAAACAATCCTTAAAACCTTTCATTTTTACTAAGATCAACTCAATTTGAAGGAATCGCGTAGCCCTAAAATTTTGGGCAGCATGCTCTCTGTATTTTGCTATATTCCAGCCATTTATGGTTTCATTGTTTTTCCTTAAGTCAGTCCAATTCAACACGTAAGAAATCTCAATACAATAGCCCTTCAACTAGGTTCAAGTTCATCCAAATACAAAGCAAGTCTAAGAATGCAACTAGAAATCAAGTTTTAAGGACAAAAGCTAAATAGCAGGTTTGACGTTTCTTAGCAGAACAGACACAATCGAAATTACGCTTATCGGATTGGGGTGCAATTTATACCGTTTTGAAGCTAAGCTAAAGATTTACAACTTTGATGAAGACCACTTAGTCCAGTTCGTAGTATATCTAAGTTAAAATTTCAAATTACAGAACCAGAATCTCACATTCGGACTAGTTAACTATACTATGCGTAAATGACAACAACTCAGGCTATCGAAGTCCGATTAAGGCGTTTTTAGGGCCGTTGGAAAGCTAAGACATATCACTAGAACTTCTATGTTTTGACCAAATTCTAATTCAGTATGTATCAAGGTGAAAAGACACGATCAGATTGATGAAATGTCAAAGCTGTCTATTGGACTAAACCTATGGTAGTTAGGGGTATTTTTTGTCTTTTAACAAGTTATAGTGCTCATATTGAGTTGAAATTTTATAGGCAGTTATAAAACATCATCCTCTACAACTTTCATGTTTTATACTAAGCCTAACTCGGCCTTCCTCATGGTCAACCAGAACCGGGCAGAACAGGGGAGGTGAAAAACTGAAATCTGGAATTTGGGGTTTCAAAGGGAAATTTCTTCATTTCTTGCTTAAATCACTACCACAACCTCTTATACAAGCTTACATATACCATATACCATCCAAACAATAGGAATTTCAAGTGAACCATTCAAACCCTAACTCAAAAGTCATTACTACAATCATCCAAAATCACATGAATTAAGCATCACAAGCAAAATTACAAGTTACTACTCAACTTAGACAAGATTAAGGGAAATAAATGTGATGGTCAACCCGTATACCTCTCAAAAATGCTTATAAGAGTTATCCACCACCTCTTCTTATAATTCTTTTGCACACCAAACTTTTCAAGTGCTCAAAGAAGGATTTAATCGATTTAGAATCTTGTTTTCTCACTCAAATGGATCAAGCTCAAGATGAAGTGGAGTTCTTTCTCTTGCTCTCTCTCTCCCTCAAGCTCACGGTTTTCAGCTAGAAAAATGGAGAATATTGGAGGCTAAGAAAGGTTATAAGACTTGGTCTTGGTTTGGGTCAAAGGTGCTTGGATAGCCTCCACTTGTCACCACCAAATTCCATCTCAATTTTTTTTCTTTTCCTTGTGTTTTTTGGTCAATAATTTCGGCCAACCTAAGCTGAGGATGAGGGGGATATTTTGCAAGAATATCAAGGATATTTTATGGTAGGAAAGTGGTAGTCAAGTGGTGTGTTCATCAATAGTGAACGGTACCCGTCGGTTCAACCCGTTTTTCCTTAAATTGCATATCCTAGGGTTTTAACTTATAATTCACTAGCTTATTATTACCACTTCTAATCACACACTTAATATCATCTAAAACTCACTCTTAATCATCAAATTTGATCCACACTCCGTACCGGATAGTCACACCACGGATAGGCGTAAAAACCCTAATTCACACTAATTTGAAAACGAAAAGGAAAAACTGTTAATTCTATATTCATTTGCACTTATTGTGGGGTGATTCGGTAGTAGGACCAATATAAAGTAATAATTTCCAATCAAAAGGAATTTTGAGAAAAATGTGCGGAATTTTACAATTCCATTAAAAGTAGAGTGTCGATTAAAATATGAGAGATTTAAGAAAATCGATTAGTCACAAGTAACTAGGGTTTTTTTTTTCTTTTTAGTATTTAGGGTTTCTAGTCTTTAAACAAAACAATGTCTTAAAAGAAAAATAAACTAAAGAAATCGTAATATTTTCTTTGAAACTTAACAACAATAGTATCCTAAAAGTTGGGGTATCACAATAAGACCAGCCATCATTCTTTCTCAAGGGTGCGGGTTGCCTAAACCCACACCACAATCCATTCATTGTTCTTGCCAAGCCATACTTAATATAAGTCTATAGGCGTAAGAAAAAGAGTAATTAGGCATAGAAGAACTTAAAACATATACAAGTTACAAATACATTTAGAATTAGAAACATGATTCTTTACATATATCAAAAGTCATAATACGAATCAAGAGGTCACAAACAAGCGAAGTAAAGTACATACCAAGTCAAAGTCAATAAACAAAAATGAACAAGTGATTATCAAAAGTGCATCCATCTCTAAGGCACAAACTCTTAAGTTCTACTCCCATCATTCCACTACGAAAGATCACAAGTCGTACTTCACTAGATCAATTGGAACTAGATGATTCCCGTTCCCTAACACGTTCAACTTCAATCCCAACATAAGGATCTTCTGGGTTACGATCATTTCCACCTCCCGCTCTTAATTATCGTGTCATCTTAGCCAAACGATTACTGGTTTCTTGTAACCATTCACGTGAAACATCAATTCATTCTTATTTCCCACAAATGGAGATCTCAAGTCCTTAGAATTGTCCTCAGCGCTTGAGTACTCGAGTACAAGAATCCGAAATAAGATAATTCACGTCTCAAGCTGGCCAGTTTCCAAGAGTAAATCATCACATTTGAGATTCCTATCCAACATACATACCAAATGTTTTTCCCAAATATCAAGACAAAGGGGGTTTATACCTATCACATTCATGATTCACAGCTTATACTCTAGAAGAGTACTTAAGCCTACTCATTCACATAATAAGGACAATAACACCACTTGGCCCAAACTCACCCCGCGCACAAACTACGCGAAGAGCTCTGATTTTCATCCTTACAAGCGGTCACTTAACTTTTAAATTAATCCCACAGTCCGGCATCCTAAATTTTTAAGCCTAAGATACACTACAAAGATCTGAAACCTAAGCTCTGATACCAACTGTGACGCCCCCACTTCTCCCTAAGGAGAACTAAAGGGTATTTGCGGGACGCCTGCCCAACTCTCGCCAGGACTCGGTACAATCCACAATTCAAAACTCGTAATACTTCAAATAACTTCAATACATAATTAAAGTACTCCAAAATATTTCACACTTACAATTATTTAGTTTTCAAGCTTAAGTACAACCCAACGGAATATGTACTATAACCATCCGCTATAATACAACTTAAAAATTTTCAAAAGAAAGCTATCTAGTACTATTCACGAGCACTCTTGGTCTCGAACCCTGTTAAAGAGAACAAAAACGTGGGATGAGCTACACAACCCAGTGAGGTTTCAAGACACTCTTGCAGTTTTAATAAATCAAGTAATTGAGCATACCACATGTATGGTTCGGGGTTGCACGTTGGCTCATGAACATGAAACAATTATCATTATACGAGTACTTTGACCATATCACAGGTATGACACATTAACATGAGACAATTATCATGGTACGAGTAATTTGAGCATGTCACAGGTATGAGTCAAGATTTACATGTTGGCACATTTACACGAAATAGTTATCTCTATGCAAAATAAATACACATTGAAGGATACAGTGTTCCAGTGGAACCATGTCGGTCATCTGCACTTTATAACTTCCGGATCCCCTCGGTTTGTCTGGCCATCACCTTATCCCTCCAGTAGTAGTACTCGAGTATACCGAAACGGTGGCCCAAGATTCCAACCTACCCGACCGAGTCCAATCCTGACTCGAGTAGGTTAGTAACCAAGGGCAGGGCCCAGTTCAACTTAGAACTTACAACATGTACAAGTAATCAAGTAAATCGATGAACAGTAAAAATTTATCATTTTAATAGATCAAGTGAGATAAAGTACACACTCGCCTTAAAATGGTGGATAATTTCATATGAACATATAATTTACGATAATCAAGTAATCAAATAGTCAAGTAATCACGTAAGCAGGTAATCAAGTAAATTGATAAACGGTAAGTAATTACGGTTAACGGTTAACGGTAAGTAGTCACGGTTAATTGATAGATATATTAAATAAATATGCCCTTCGAGAATTTCATGTCGAGTAATTCAAGTAGTCACGTAAATATGCTCTTCAAGCATTTCATATTGAGTAGTTCAAGTAGTCACGTAAATATGCTTTTCAAGCATTTCATATCGAGTAGTTCAAGTAGTCACGTAAATATGCTCTTCAAGCATTTCATATCTAGTAATTCAAGTAGTCACGTAAATATGCTCTTCAAGCATTTCATATCTAGTAATTCAAGTATACCTTACTTAGATATGCATGAGTGTGGTAAATACTTAACATGTAGCACTTAACACTTAATGACTATGAGATAAGCATGTCATAGACTTGTTCAAATTACGTACTCCTATATGGAACACTCACCTATTCAGAACAAGTGAGTAAGTACGCAAATAAGTGTTTAGGCGTCCACTTCGAGTTCCTCTTGAATGTCTCCTTGGGCACCTGAGCAAATAACCATCAATTATTATACACTATCACTTAGAACCCCAACTTATCAAAGAAGGTTGTACTAGTATACCATTTAAGGAAATTTCATGAATTGAACCTTAATTATTTATAATCGAGGCTCGGAAGTGGGTTTCAAAAACACAAGAGAAATCTGATTTTCACATTTGAAATCAAGTGTAAAATGGTCTAGCAATATTGGAGGAAAATGGAGAGTTCGAAACCCTCAATTTCCTTTAAGTTCGGAAATTTCAGATTCGGTAAGTAAATTTTGAAAAATCAGATCTCACTCTCTATAAGTCCAAAATTGGAAAACTTGGTACCGTTGGAAACTTCTTCCAAAGTACGAAAAGTTTTTAGAAGACACTTTTCCATGATTCCAAACGAAAGGTATTCAAAATTTGTCTCAAAGTTGCTGTTTTGGCTTGCAAGACAGTTTTGGGGTTGATTTTCGGCTAAGTTTGGAAATTCGGCAAAATTCACACAATGTGAACCAACCTCTGAAATTTGGAACTCAATTAGAGTCATAAACAAAGTTTAAAACACAACAAGCGAAACAAGAATCAGAGTTTTGAGCACCAAGATATAGTAGTTCAAAGTTGCAGAAAAATCGAAACTTTTAGGCAATTTTCTGGTTCAAATCACAAACTTTGGGACTTTGGTTAAGCATTGAAATGGACTCGGATGGCACCGAATTTAGCAGTATTATGCTACCATATAAGGGCTATTCCTCTACAAAATTTCATAGGAAAATTCATTCGTGATGTCGGTTAACAAAACCATCAAAATTTCTAAATCTCCAAGGCAAAGCTGCCTTGCACCACTAGTTTTCTTTTTCTCAAACCTTTGGCCAATAAAATGCTTAAAACATGTCTCATTTATGCTAACCAGGTCTAATAAGGATCCAAGATACATTTGGTAGGTGATTTAAACCAAGAATTTCGAAGAGCAAGTCTCAAATCAAAATTGGTTACAAATCTGTCCAACATGAGGGTTTTCTCCCACAAAGTCAGTTTCGAATTCTAGTCATAAATCACTCAATTCAACTCAGAATTGAGCGTGGTTGGCAGCATTGAAAACTAGATTCATAAGGCTACAATTTCTTAGAAGAAATCATTTTCAAAATTTGTCGAAAACTAGCTCACATTTGAGCATCAATTCGCTACTCAAAACAGAGCTCCCAGTGTAGACGTGTAACAGGACAGTCATGTTTAAACTATTGGTATGGATGACTCAGGTGGAACCAGAATGTACATTTTATACCGTTGGAAAACTGGGAATGTCTAGTTTTCAGTGCCGCTAACAGCATTCAATTTTGACATTGAAGTAAAAAGTTATATCCAAAACAAGAACACTGCCAGAGTAGTTACGGAAAAAATTTCCAGTTTTGCTGATTTCCGAAAACACATCATTTGGCCAACCAAATCACGTTATTTTTTGATGAAACTTTTTACACAACCCATACAACATATATACATCATAAACAAGTCAATTAAACCACTAAAAAGTGCTCAAAAGCACACGAAAATGACAGGGGCAGTTTCAAAATATTTTTGCTCATCACCTCCTTTGAGTTTCCTTTCACCAGTACAACTTATTTTCACTAATTTAAGCACTAAACCGATATTAATAACATCAAAACTCATGAAATCAATCCTCAAGTCATTGTGGGAGTTCATAGAGCCCACACACCAAAATCCAACAATCTAAAGCTACCCACATGAAATTATGAACTTATAAGTGCTAGATAACTTCCATAAACAATGGTTTAAGAGGTTGATCGTTGTTTACCTCCTTGGATGATTTGAGTAGAAAATTTTGGTCACTCTAAGCCCAAGAAAAATCGTGAAATGAATCTCTCCTCCAAGCTCAAGTGAATTTCCAAGTTGTTTGCTAGTTGTAGTTAAATTTTGGAGTGATTTGGGTGAGAAATGAGGGAGTTGTTGAAGAAGAATTTTGGTTGTCATCTTCCTTGGAGTGATGCACGGCTGGTAGAGAAGAAAAGAAAGGTTGTTGCAGCTGCAAAAGCTTCTTGAGGAAGCTTAAGATTGTGTGGCTAAGAATACTCTAAAAGTCAACCAAGACTAGTGTGCGTACGCGCGCGTTTCGTGCTCGTTTCCCCTCGGATTTGTTTCACTTGTGCACTAAATCTCTAATGCACTTCCTTAAACCTTATAATTATTCACTCTTAATAGTCTAGAAATAAAGGTCTTAAGTCCCTCAATTAAACCGCGCGTGTGAAAATGCGTATTTCCGATTTGTGCGCGATAAAGTGAAATTTTCAAGAAATTCTTATAACGATTGTACTACTAACTAATACTTGAGTACTTAAACATAAAAAATACCTATTTTAAGACTAATGTATAAGTCTCCAATTTTCCAAACTCACTATATCCTCAAATCGATCACTGTCTCCAAACGCATATTCACTTTTTTTTTTCACTAAACGAGTTTCCAAAAATTAATTTTCGTAACAAGTCAATTTAAAAATACATGTAAGCCATAATTCCATATAATTGGGTCTAAAAAGGTTGGAATAAAATATTTAGAGAGAACGGTCAGTAAATAATTAATTAAGCTAGTAAAATAAAATAAAATAAAAAAATTTCGGATCCTCACACCATTGGGTACCCATTAGCTAGATGGTGTCTTACATTGTTGATTATTTTCTTATCTGGGATTACTAGTATAAAGTCCTAATTTGTTAAAAAATTGAATGCGGTTGAATGCCTTACCAAATTATGAGTCTATATGATGTTTTTTTTTGGTTTTTTTGTAATCTCATAGGTAAGTCCGTCTTGCCATATTTTCTACCACATGTTACCATATATTGAATTCTCTTTGTCTTCACTTATAAATCATGCGGTGTGCTCCAAAGGTAGAAAGGATTTTTTGTATCTATTAATGTAAATAAATCTAATGTATTTAATAGTACCATTAGCACTAATTAGGATGTATTCTTTTGTATTAATTGACATCGATAAACATGTTGCCTTGTAGAATTAGTATCAATTAGATATATTATCTTGAAGATATTACCTAGTTTTGTTGCACTTGTTTCATCAACAGTCTAAATTCATTGAACTAGATGTTTAATTTCATTTTACATAAGTATGCGCATTGTCTGATCGTGATACAAACTAGCATTTTAATACGTGCAAGGCAATGCCTCATCATATAAGCTAGCATTTTGGCCATGCAAGGCATTGTGTCATGATACAGACTAGCATTTTGACTCATACTATGTACGGATTTATAAATTAAATAATAATAATAATTTTTAAAAATAGTTATATGCAAAAGAGGTTAAAAATAAAAAAGAATTTTATAATAGTATTTCATTTATATCGAAATATCGTACAACATATAACTTATTTTATATACTTTGCTAATAAATACTAAAAATACTCAATAAATCACTTTAAGAAATACCAAAACCACACCAGATACACACATGATCACCTCCCTCTCCCCCCCCCTCCCCCAATTCAATCACATCAAGCCATTGCTCCACCTCACAAGGGTAGTAACCTCCTTCCTCTTTTTTCTCTCCTGAATACCCTCATCTAACTCTCCGCTATCCTCACTTGAGTTATTAAACCCAAGCTTCCTAGCAACCATCCCCCCTCACCTAAGCCCTACCTTCCTTCACCTACTTGTTTTCTACCCAATTGGCCAATCCCGCACCATTCTTGCAAATTCTTTCGTACGACTTTTTCCACCCATCTTTATTTTTAGTATTCCCAAAATAAATAGTTCGGAATGTTGTTATTTACTTTTAGTTATGGTCATTTCTATTTTTTTCGAATTATATTTATTCATAAGTTTGGTAAGTTTTTAAGTTTAGGTGGTATGTTATTTATTTTTAATTAGCCAACTTTAAGAAATACTGCTATTTGATAGCTTTAATATGGTAAGCATATAATTCAATGTGGGTTGAATGCCTTACCAAATTATGAGTCTATAGGAACTTCCTTTTTTTCTGTAAACTGATAGAAAACTCCATCTCCGTCTTGGCATATTCTCTATCGCTTATTACCATATTCAATTCTCACTGTCTTCGCTTATTTTCTGTATTAAAAGGCCTTCAGCCTTTTCCAGTCCTCATCTTAAAAATTCAAAGCCATTACTCAGCAGAAAATTAAATCAGCTTTAGGAGATTATGGCTACCAATAGAGTTGGCCTGTCACTCGTACTTTCGATAGCAACATTCCTCCTGCACATTCTTACCTCTCAAGGCACCGCGGCAGAGGATTTCCATACATGGTGTAAAAAGACAACCCATAGTGCCAAGTGTATTGATGTGATCTCTGCCGATCCTCGAAGCGATTTGAAGACTAGTCTCAGCGGCTTTTGCACCATAGTCAACGATGAGGCCAAAGCAATTGCTGTTGGGACCTCATCAAAAATCTCAAGTCTACTAAGAACCACCACAGATCCTCTTCTTAAAAGTGCTCTCTAAGAATGTTCAGAGTCATATGATAGAGTCAACTTTAGATTGGACGAAATTTTTCAGTGTTAAATCATGAAACGTATCCAACACTTGCCGTAGCACTCACAGAAGCTTATGGTCAAGCTCAAGAGTGTGAAGATGTGTTGAATGACCCAAAGCCACTTGAACCTTCATTAACTCCAGAAATCCAAACTGCTGTAGACATAGTTGATACTACCTTACAGATTCTAGATGTTAATGAGTGTAACAAAATTGATTCTTGTATTGGATAGAAATATGAATGCATGATCCATCTATAATAGAATATAGTGATATTAAATAATCTTGGAAATTCTTCGAACTCTATATATTGGTTTGCTCTAAGTACATTTATACGAAATGAATGCTTTTACATTAGAATTTTTTTTTAAAAAAATTGATTTTGGTCCATGTGTCTGTTCTGTCATATTAACTCAATGAATTTTCTTGAAACGTGTATAGCCAACCATAAACCAACAACTGTTAAGAACACCAAGAAAAAGAAGTAGGCTAGAGTCACCGCACTGGTTTCCACCACATCCTTCTTGACTGGGTGTTGTTGAACCATCTTACGGTAGTCATCCATGAGAAAATTCTTGAAATTATCAACGGAAAGATAGCCATTAAAATCGAAGCCTTACTAGGGCAAAGATGAGAAGCACTTCTATGAAGATAGACACGGGATTTTCTTCATCTGTTGTCTCTATGCTTAAACAAAGTAGAAACTACAAAGACGATGAAACCGAGCCTACCAAATTGAATTTTTGTTTCTCAAACTAAGATAGATATCGCAGTTGGAATAGTCAAGCCATTTTCATAAGACTATAATCATATAGAGTATCCCAGTCCGACTTGTATCTAGTTTGGATGGCAGTAAATGTGGCCTTAGGATTAGGCATATCAATGGGTACAGTATGGATTAGATCCTTTTGATATCCCACTACAACAAAAATGACCTTTAACGGCATTTAAAAGTGTCAGTAAAGATAATCTAAGCTGACACTTTACTTTTCCTCACACCTCGGACAAGTGTTGTCCCTTCTAATGTGGGGATAGGTTCGTACTATTCAAGGTGTTAGGAAAACTATGCTATTATAGCATCTCATCTGCCAACAAAAATCCATTTTCTTAACAATGGAAAGTATCAGAATATTGTCGAAGTTGTTGAGCTATGCTGACACTTTTAACTGCCCGGATTTTTTTTTTTTAAATAAAGAAGCAACCTGATTGTGCTTCCTGCTATACATTCCGTCAACCATATACCCAAAGGACTTGTAAAATTATCCCAAAGAATAGAATATTGTCGTAATTTAAAAGCAAAAGCAAAAGCTAATGCTCAAATATCATTTATTGAACTAAGTGTCAGTAACAAGTACTAACATAGCTAATCGAAACTGGGTTACAGAGATTGGCACATAACTGGGTTACAGAGATTGGCACATAACAAGTACTATTATAGCACCCATAAACTGGGTTACAAAGATTGGCACATAACAAGTGCTATTATAGCATCAATAAACTGGGTTACAGAGATTGGCACATAACTCTGAGGAATGACATGACCAGCTGCTGCAATTGGTGAACAATCACGTATTGCATTGCCTTGTGGCATGAGCCTAAAGACGAGAGATGTCCTGCAGGGCAAAGTGTACTGATCAGTTGAGAAATTTCTTCAACCTATGACATTCTTGGGCAACTATCAAATTACACTTAAGCACCAATATCTACCTTCCGCCACTAGAACGATGTGAAACCGCAGGCCTCAGACCAGCTGTAGCATGGATGAGAGCCTTGCCTGTGAGAAATAAAAGGTCCCCAAGAACAAAGCCACTATCAGCCAGGTACCAGCGGCCATGGGGGTCACAAACCTGGAAATAATAGGAAAGAACTGGTGGATAATTAATCAAGAAAAACAAAGTGTTGAAGCATTACAATTCCAAAAATGATCTAGTTGAAATGTAGAAAAAATGTATAAGCAGTTAAAAAGGAATCCAGGAAATTAGTATATATTGTTGCAACCTAACTACTGATCATTAAAAAAAAAAGTCCAAATATAGGTTACAACACCTGAAGTCCAGGAGCATCTGAGGAAATTAGCGTCAACAGCCCCTTCTCTACTTCACCAATTCGACTCAGCTTTCCACCTCCCGTAGATCCTTTTCCATTTAGTGAGTGTGTACTGGAAAAGGTTGCAACAAGCACTGATGAACTAAATTGTTAGCAGGCAATGGGCTATCGTCAAGCAAGTGGTTGAAAACACTGCTGATACATTCTAAATACAGATAAGAAAACACTAAAGTAGACCACTAAAAGCAAGCATATATACTCCAAAAAACATGACTTCTATTTTAAGTTCAAAATAGAAGTCATCTCTAAGAAATCCCCACAAGCATCTTGATATGATAAAAAGGAATCAATCCAAGAAAATGATCAAGAAATGTAGGCCACTAACTCTCACTCCTCCTCGGCTATTTGCCCCTTCTCACTGACATAGATACCATCAAGGAACTTCCGGATATCTTTGTTCTTCACATGGCATTTCTGTCCACAATAAGAAAAGGTTGTATATTAGCTATTTAGCCAGATGAACTACATTTTAAAGACAAGTGACAAGGAACAAAACTTGTAGATTCAAATATCATAAATATGGCACAGAGTGTCTCTGACTTGGTTTATCAGGGCAGCAGATCGGGAAACAAGCTCAATGTCATTGCCATCCAACACCAATTCGTCCTTAACCTTCTCAGACCAGATAACAGTGACTTCTTCAAGCATATCCACCTTCCTCACCTGATGCAGAAAACATCACACATTACAAAATGTTTCCCTATCAGAAAACATCACATATTTTTTTGGTTCTGATCTAATATTTAAGGGACTGACTGCAAGTAATTAATTATAATTCATGACTAACATATGAAAACAAATAGAGTATATCGCTCAAATATTGCAATTTGACGTCGAAATCAATTCTCATGCTTTCTTGACAAATCCAACACGGTTAGTTTATCTTCCATTTTAGAGATAATTTCAGAAATCTCTCTTTAAGGTTTCTAACAACTCCTTCAGCTTTAGGTTTGATCATCCTTTAGGTATTATTAAACTTACATTATATGCAAGAAAGATATACGTATATGTATAATCCTCTCTCTTTCTGTCTCTGTCTCCTTCTGCTGTGATTTCAGCAGCGGACTTTTGTGCATACCAAACACATAACTAAACTTACAACCAATTTATTAGCCAACTCCTGACTTTGGCTGGCTAATAAATTAAATTAAAGAGTTCCAATGGTAGCAGCAATCAGTTGAATTGAAGCTGTCACAAAATGATTGAAGCAAGTTTTGATAACTACCCCATCCATAACTAAAGGAAAAATATCCAAGAGCCTACCAATACCTTAGTAACACTTGTACAAATAGCCACTTAACAAGACTACAAAAGAGTCCTTGCCTTGATAACAAAGGCCTATCTCTTTCTTTATTTTAATGCCTTCTCTCTGTCAAACATTGTCTCAATTGCAACATTCTTTCCCTGCATTTCTTGTCCACTTCGATTTGATAACAAATTTAATTCGTGATCATGTCATTGTCATGCATCATCATTGTAGGAAGACCTCTCATATATTGGCTTTAATTCTTCTTTTAAGCCTATAGATTATCGCTGACACGAATAGAAAAATACCTTGTCCGCTGCTAGATGTTAGGAGTACATAATATAGATGCAGACTTCCCAATGGCTTCTCGTCACTCATCAGGATAACATTAACAAACTACCACTAAGGACCGACGTTGTCTTAGTCGTGTGCACTTTGGAATCTTTTACAGAATCAATACTATCTTCTACTTTGGAATCTTTTTTCAGATGCCAACACCACCGGCATCCACTCCTCAACCACCGGAACTTCTGCAGTAACCACCACCATCATCCTCTCCTCCTATGCCAACAACCACAGCTTCCACCACCTCATCATCCGCCGATCTTTCACCACCCATCACCGCCACCACCTCCACCTCTTCACTCCCTTCCACAACCACATCACCTCCTCTACCTTCTTTACCTTCTCCTTCCCAAAACCCTCAACCCCCAACATCCACCCTCAACCCCCAAATCACCAACTGACACAAAATAATTACCCAAAAAGAACTCAAAAATCAGACAAAAGTAAACAAAATGAAATTTTCAAAAAATTAGAGAAAAATTAGCGGATGGTTTACCAAGGCGAGAGTGCTGGTGCCGGAGTAGGGTCCAGGAGGAGACGACATTTGCCGCTGATCGTTGAAATCCAAGAAAGAATAAGTGCAGATGCTGCGAATACCGCCCTAAATCTAAGGTCTCTCTCAGACTCAGAGCCCTAATTTTCGTCGGACACCAGTTTGGATATTAGAAATGTTGGGGAGATCGGCCAGGGCTTCCCCTAGCTTCTGCATTATTCAGTAAGGCAGAGGACGGGAGAGTGGCCGAGAGAGGCGGAGGGCATAAATTGGTAAGAAAATTTTGCGGGGAAAGCAAAATTTTGGCCAAGAGTTTTGAGAGAGAGTTTGCCGAGAGAGAGAGAGAGAGAGAGTTTGTGAGAGAGATAAGAAGAAGAAAAATTTCACGAGGAGGCAAAATGAAGTTTTGAGATTTCACTTAAGTGTTTTGGCAAAGAATCTTCCGCCAAAATTAAACCACGTCGTTTGTGTTTTAATTTTTCTTGATGTATCTCACATTTTCACAAGTGTTATGATAGAGAGCCTAAAGATACATTATCATTTTTATATCAGATAAA